>NC_092711.1:137545341-137657438 GCF_047496885.1 Scyliorhinus torazame
TCTCTCTCTGTCGCGCTCTCTCTCTGTCGCGCTCTCTCTCTGTCGCGCTCTCTCTCTGTCGCGCTCTCTCTCTGTCGCGCTCTCTCTGTCGCGCGCTCTCTCTGTCGCGCGCTCTCTCTGTCGCGCGCTCTCTCTGTCGCGCGCTCTCTCTGTCGCGCTCTCTCTCTGTCGCGCTCTCTCTCTGTCGCGCTCTCTCTCTGTCGCGCTCTCTCTCTGTCGCGCTCTCTCTCTGTCGCGCTCTCTCTCTGTCGCGCTCTCTCTCTGTCGCGCTCTCTCTCTGTCGCGCTCTCTCTCTGTCGCGCTCTCTCTCTGTCGCGCTCTCTCTCTGTCGCGCTCTCTCTCTGTCGCGCTCTCTCTCTGTCGCGCTCTCTCTCTGTCGCGCTCTCTCTCTGTCGCGCTCTCTCTCTGTCGCGCTCTCTCTCTGTCGCGCTCTCTCTCTGTCGCGCTCTCTCTCTGTCGCGCTCTCTCTCTGTCGCGCTCTCTCTCTGTCGCGCTCTCTCTCTGTCGCGCTCTCTCTCTGTCGCGCTCTCTCTCTGTCGCGCTCTCTCTCTGTCGCGCTCTCTCTCTGTCGCGCTCTCTCTCTGTCGCGCTCTCTCTCTGTCGCGCTCTCTCTCTGTCGCGCTCTCTCTCTGTCGCGCTCTCTCTCTGTCGCGCTCTCTCTCTGTCGCGCTCTCTCTCTGTCGCGCTCTCTCTCTGTCGCGCTCTCTCTCTGTCGCGCTCTCTCTCTGTCGCGCTCTCTCTCTGTCGCGCTCTCTCTCTGTCGCGCTCTCTCTCTGTCGCGCTCTCTCTCTGTCGCGCTCTCTCTCTGTCGCGCTCGCTCTCTGTCGCGCTCTCTCTCTGTCGCGCTCTCTCTCTGTCGCGCTCTCTCTCTGTCGCGCTCTCTCTCTGTCGCGCTCTCTCTCTGTCGCGCTCTCTCTCTGTCGCGCTCTCTCTCTGTCGCGCTCTCTCTCTGTCGCGCTCTCTCTCTGTCGCGCTCTCTCTCTGTCGCGCTCTCTCTCCGTCGCGCTCTCTCGCTCTCTGTCGCTCTCTCGCTCTCTGTCGCTCTCTCGCTCTCTGTCGCTCTCTCGCTCTCTGTCGCTCTCTCGCTCTCTGTCTCGCTCTCTGTCACTCTCGCGCTCTGTCTCTCTCGCGCTCTGTCTCTCTCGCGCTCTGTCTCTCTCGCGCTCTGTCTCTCTCGCGCTCTGTCTCTCGCGCTCTGTCTCTCGCTCTCTGTCACTCTCGCGCTCTGTCTCTCGCTCTCTGTCACTCTCGCGCTCTGTCTCTCGCTCTCTGTCACTCTCGCGCTCTGTCACTCTCGCGCTCTGTCTCTCGCTCTCTCACTCTCGCGCTCTGTCTCTCGCTCTCTGTCACTCTCGCGCTCTGTCTCTCGCTCTCTGTCAATCTCGCGCTCTGTCTCTCGCTCTCTGTCACTCTCGCGCTCTGTCTCTCGCTCTCTGTCACTCTCGCGCTCTGTCTCTCGCTCTCTGTCACTCTCGCGCTCTCTCTCTGTCACTCTCGCGCGCTCTCTCTGTCACTCTCGCGCGCTCTCTCTGTCACTCTCGCGCGCTCTCTCTGTCACTCTCGCGCTCTCTCTCTGTCACTCTCGCGCTCTCTCTCTGTCACTCTCGCGCTCTCTCTCTGTCACTCTCGCGCTCTCTCTCTCTCGCGCTCTGTCTCTCGCTCTCTGTCACTCTCGCGCTCTGTCTCTCGCTCTCTGTCACTCTCGCGCTCTGTCTCTCGCTCTCTGTCACTCTCGCGCTCTGTCTCTCGCTCTCTGTCTCTCGCTCTCTCACTCTCGCGCTCTGTCTCTCGCTCTCTGTCACTCTCGCGCTCTGTCTCTCGCTCTCTGTCAATCTCGCGCTCTGTCTCTCGCTCTCTGTCACTCTCGCGCTCTGTCTCTCGCTCTCTGTCACTCTCGCGCTCTCTCTCTGTCACTCTCGCGCTCTCTCTCTGTCACTCTCGCGCTCTCTCTCTGTCACTCTCGCGCGCTCTCTCTGTCACTCTCGCGCTCTCTGTCACTCTCGCGCTCTCTCTCTGTCACTCTCGCGCTCTCTCTCTCTCGCGCTCTGTCTCTCGCTCTCTGTCACTCTCGCGCTCTGTCTCTCGCTCTCTGTCACTCTCGCGCTCTGTCTCTCGCTCTCTGTCACTCTCGCGCTCTGTCTCTCGCTCTCTGTCACTCTCGCGCTCTGTCTCTCGCTCTCTCACTCTCGCGCTCTGTCTCTCGCTCTCTGTCACTCTCGCGCTCTGTCTCTCGCTCTCTGTCACTCTCGCGCTCTGTCTCTCGCTCTCTGTCAATCTCGCGCTCTGTCTCTCGCTCTCTGTCACTCTCGCGCTCTGTCTCTCGCTCTCTGTCACTCTCGCGCTCTCTCTCTGTCACTCTCGCGCTCTCTCTCTGTCACTCTCGCGCTCTCTCTCTGTCACTCTCGCGCTCTCTCTCTGTCACTCTCGCGCTCTCTCTCTGTCACTCTCGCGCTCTCTCTCTGTCACTCTCGCGCTCTCTCTCTGTCACTCTCGCGCTCTCTCTCTGTCACTCTCGCGCTCTCTCTCTGTCACTCTCGCGCTCTCTCTCTGTCACTCTCGCGCTCTCTCTCTGTCACTCTCGCGCTCTCTCTCTGTCACTCTCGCGCTCTCTCTCTGTCACTCTCGCGCTCTCTCTCTGTCACTCTCGCGCTCTCTCTCTGTCACTCTCGCGCTCTCTCTCTGTCACTCTCGCGCTCTCTCTCTGTCACTCTCGCGCTCTCTCTCTGTCACTCTCGCGCTCTCTCTCTGTCACTCTCGCGCTCTCTCTCTGTCACTCTCGCGCTCTCTCTCTGTCACTCTCGCGCTCTCTCTCTGTCACTCTCGCGCTCTCTCTCTGTCACTCTCGCGCTCTCTCTCTGTCACTCTCGCGCTCTCTCTCTGTCACTCTCGCGCTCTCTCTCTGTCACTCTCGCGCTCTCTCTCTGTCACTCTCGCGCTCTCTCTCTGTCACTCTCGCGCTCTCTCTCTGTCACTCTCGCGCTCTCTCTCTGTCACTCTCGCGCTCTCTCTCTGTCACTCTCGCGCTCTCTCTCTGTCACTCTCGCGCTCTCTCTCTGTCACTCTCGCGCTCTCTCTCTGTCACTCTCGCGCTCTCTCTCTGTCACTCTCGCGCTCTCTCTCTGTCACTCTCGCGCTCTCTCTCTGTCACTCTCGCGCTCTCTCTCTGTCACTCTCGCGCTCTCTCTCTGTCACTCTCGCGCTCTCTCTCTGTCACTCTCGCGCTCTCTCTCTGTCACTCTCGCGCTCTCTCTCTGTCACTCTCGCGCTCTCTCTCTGTCACTCTCGCGCTCTCTCTCTGTCACTCTCGCGCTCTCTCTCTGTCACTCTCGCGCTCTCTCTCTGTCACTCTCGCGCTCTCTCTCTGTCACTCTCGCGCTCTCTCTCTGTCACTCTCGCGCTCTCTCTCTGTCACTCTCGCGCTCTCTCTCTGTCACTCTCGCGCTCTCTCTCTGTCACTCTCGCGCTCTCTCTCTGTCACTCTCGCGCTCTCTCTCTGTCACTCTCGCGCTCTCTCTCTGTCACTCTCGCGCTCTCTCTCTGTCACTCTCGCGCTCTCTCTCTGTCACTCTCGCGCTCTCTCTCTGTCACTCTCGCGCTCTCTCTCTGTCACTCTCGCGCTCTCTCTCTGTCACTCTCGCGCTCTCTCTCTGTCACTCTCGCGCTCTCTCTCTGTCACTCTCGCGCTCTCTCTCTGTCACTCTCGCGCTCTCTCTCTGTCACTCTCGCGCTCTCTCTCTGTCACTCTCGCGCTCTCTCTCTGTCACTCTCGCGCTCTCTCTCTGTCACTCTCGCGCTCTCTCTCTGTCACTCTCGCGCTCTCTCTCTGTCACTCTCGCGCTCTCTCTCTGTCACTCTCGCGCTCTCTCTCTGTCACTCTCGCGCTCTCTCTCTGTCACTCTCGCGCTCTCTCTCTGTCACTCTCGCGCTCTCTCTCTGTCACTCTCGCGCTCTCTCTCTGTCACTCTCGCGCTCTCTCTCTGTCACTCTCGCGCTCTCTCTGTCTCTGTCACTCTCGCGCTCTCTCTGTCTCTGTCACTCTCGCGCTCTCTCTGTCTCTGTCACTCTCGCGCTCTCTCTGTCTCTGTCACTCTCGCGCTCTCTCTGTCTCTGTCACTCTCGCGCTCTCTCTGTCTCTGTCACTCTCGCGCTCTCTCTGTCTCTGTCACTCTCGCGCTCTCTCTGTCTCTGTCACTCTCGCGCTCTCTCTGTCTCTGTCACTCTCGCGCTCTCTCTGTCTCTGTCACTCTCGCGCTCTCTCTGTCTCTGTCACTCTCGCGCTCTCTCTGTCTCTGTCACTCTCGCGCTCTCTCTCTGTCTCTGTCACTCTCGCGCTCTCTCTCTGTCTCTGTCACTCTCGCGCTCTCTCTCTGTCACTCTCGCGCTCTCTCTCTGTCTCTGTCACTCTGTCTCTGTCACTCTCTCTCTCTCTCTCTCTGTCTCTGTCTCTGTCACTCTCGCTCTCTCTCTCTCTGTCTCTGTCACTCTCGCTCTCTCTGTGTCTCTGTCACTCTCGCTCTCTCTGTGTCTCTGTCACTCTCGCTCTCTCTGTCTCTGTCAATCTCTCTCTCTCTCTGTCTCTCACTCTCGCTCTCTCTCTCTCTGTCTCTGTCACTCTCGCTCTCTCTCTCTCTCTGTCTCTGTCACTCTCGCTCTCTCTCTGTCTCTGTCACTCTCGCTCTCTCTCTGTCTCTGTCACTCTCGCTCTCTCTCTCTCTGTCTCTGTCTCTGTCACTCTCGCTCTCTCTCTCTCTCTGTCTCTGTCACTCTCGCTCTCTCTCTCTGTCTCTGTCTCTGTCACTCTCGCTCTCGCTCTCTCTCTCTCTCTCTCTGTCTCTGTCACTCTCGCTCTCTCTCTCTCTCTCTCTGTCTCTGTCACTCTCATCCCCGTCTCCCAGAATCATAGAATTTATAGTGCAGGAGGAGGCCATACGGCCCATCGTGTCTGCATCGGCAATGGGAAAGAACCCCCCCCCCCCCCCCGCTCGCTCGCTCTCTGTCACTCCCGCTCGCTCTCTGTCACTCCCGCTCGCTCTCTGTCACTCCCGCTCGCTCTCTGTCACTCCCGCTCGCTCTCTGTCACTCCCGCTCGCTCTCTGTCACTCCCGCTCGCTCTCTGTCACTCCCGCTCGCTCTCTGTCACTCCCGCTCGCTCTCTGTCACTCCCGCTCGCTCTCTGTCACTCCCGCTCGCTCTCTGTCACTCCCGCTCGCTCTCTGTCACTCCCGCTCGCTCTCTGTCACTCCCGCTCGCTCTCTGTCACTCCCGCTCGCTCTCTGTCACTCCCGCTCGCTCTCTGTCACTCCCGCTCGCTCTCTGTCACTCCCGCTCGCTCTCTGTCACTCCCGCTCGCTCTCTGTCACTCCCGCTCGCTCTCTGTCACTCCCGCTCGCTCTCTGTCACTCCCGCTCGCTCTCTGTCACTCCCGCTCGCTCTCTGTCACTCCCGCTCGCTCTCTGTCACTCCCGCTCGCACTCTGTCACTCCCGCTCGCTCTCTGTCACTCCCGCTCGCTCTCTGTCACTCCCGCTCGCTCTCTGTCACTCCCGCTCGCTCTCTGTCACTCCCGCTCGCTCTCTGTCACTCCCGCTCGCTCTCTGTCACTCCCGCTCACTCTCTGTCACTCCCGCTCGCTCTCATCCCCGTCTTCCAGAATCATAGAATTGATAGTGCATCGCCGTGTCTGCATCGGCAATGGGAAAGAACCCCCCCCCCCTCACTTAAGCCTGCATCTCCACCCTATCCCCGTAACCCAGCAACCGCACCCAACCTTATTAGATACTAAGGGCCATTTATAATGGCTAATCCACCTAACCTGCACGCCTTTGGACTGTGAGGGAAACCGGAGCACCCGGAGGAAACCCACGCACACACGGGGAGGATGTGCAGACTCCGCACAGACAGTGACCCAAACCGGGAATCGAACCTGGAGCTGTGAAGCAACTGTGCTAACCACTGTGCTACCGTGCTGCCCTCTCTCTCTTTCTGTAGCCCTCATCCCCCTCCCTGTAGCCTGTATCCCCCTCTCTCTCACCCTCTCACCCTCATCCCCCTCTCTGTCATCCTCATCCTCTCTCTCTGTTGCCCTCATCCCCCTCTCACTCTGTCGCCCTCATCCCCCCTCTCTCTGTCGCCCTCATTCCCTCGCACTCTTTCTCTCTGTCGCCCTCACCCATCTCTCACTCTCTGTTGCTTTCATCCCCCTCTCTGTCACCCTCATCCCCCCTCCCTCTCTGATGCCCTCATCCCCCTCCCTCTCTCCCTCTCTGATGCCCTCATCCCTCCCTCGTCTCACCCTCTCTGTCGCCCTCATCCCCCCCCCTTTCTCACCCTCTGTCGCCCTCATCCCCTTGCGCTCTCTCTTGCCCACATCCCCCTCTCTCGCTCTCTGTCGCCCTCATCCCCCTCTCACTCTCTGTTGCTTTCATCTCCCTCTCTGTCACTGTCATCCCCCCTTCCTCTCTGACAGCCTCATCCCCCCCCTCCCTCTCTGACAGCCTCATCCCCCTCCCTCTCTGACGCCCTCATCTCTCCCTCTCTGACGCCTTCATTCCCCCCCTCTCTGTCACCCACATCCCCCCCCTTTCTCACCCTCTCTGTCGCCCTCATCTTCCCCCCCCCCTTTCTCACCCTCTCTGTCGCCCTCATCCCCTCGTGCTCTCTTTCTCTCTGTCGCCCTCATCCCCCCCCTCTCTCTCTGTCTGTCACCCTCATCCCCTCCTCCGTCTGTCTCCCCCCCCCCCCCCCCACCCCTCATCCCGCTGTTAAGGGCCAGGGTTTAAAATCTCTTAACGTGTATAATGGGGTTCACCTGACCTATAACCTTTTTATGTTGAATTTGGCTAGGATGAGCACAAAAGCCTTCACTTCAGATGTTGTTCAACAATCGTCCCAAACACTTTAATCAAAATAAGCTTTATTCTGAGAACTTGATTAACATTTATATATAACCAAACAGCAAGAATTTTTATCCATTACAAACAAAGACTATAACCCTTAATGAGTTCCCCATTAACTGTTCCAATACAAAAACAAAATTTCATAAACCAAAAAACCCCTTTTAAGGGCATGGCCCAGCACTCTGCATTCTCACTTGAATAACACTGGCTTTTCTTGAGATTCTGACCCCGTCTCATCAGGTTTAAACCCTTCCGCAAAGCAAACTATATCTTTTAAGTTACTAAAACAGCAGGTAGCTATAATCAATGGGTTTTTCCTTGGAACAACTCCTTTTAAAATGAAAATAGGGAGACAGGCCAAAACAGTTCTCTGTCTGAGTCCACAGCAGCGAAATGTGAAAGGGAAAGTAAAACTCCCAGAGCCACAGCCCAGCTCCATCCACACAATGACATCACTAAAGCCATGTGATATGACCAAGCCTTTCTTTTTTTTTTTAATTTAAGAGTACCCAATTCATTTTTTTTCCCCAATTAAGGGGCAATTTAGCGTGGCCAATCCACCCACCCTGCACATCTTTGGGTTGCGGGGGGCGAAACCCACGCAGACACGGGGAGAATGTGCAAACTCCACACGGACAGTGACCCAGAGCCGGGATCGAACCTGGGACCTCAGCGCTGTGAGGCAGCAGCGCTAACCACTATGCCACCGTGCCGCCCGACCAAAACCTTTCTTAAAGGGACACTCCCATGACACTTTCCCCCCCCCCCCCCCCCCACGGGAAAAAAAAAATCATCAACTTCATTTTTCACCTGCCCATTAATAACAATTGACAAACATACATTTTTTAAACAAAAACAAAACCGCCAAACGCATTCAATAAGTTAGTCCATGTCAGTTCTTTGTCTTCCTGCAACTGGAATTCCTCGTTTGACTGTCTCTTTGGACAAGAAGGTCTCTGCGTGATCCATCCATTTCTGCATCTTTCTTTAAGGTCGGGTACTTCTGTTCAATCTGATCACAAAGCCTCTTGTAATTCTCCAACACATCTTGAAGATCCCGGGGCATTATTTCCTGACCACTGGCTGACACTTTCTCAAGCACTGTAATGCAGAACAAGGCCAGCAGCGCGGGTTCAATTCCCGTACCAGCTTACCTGAACAGGCGCCAAAATGTGGCGACTGGGGGCTTTTCACAGTAACTTGATACTTGTGACAATGGAAGATTATTATTATTATTGTCTTTCAAAACTTTCACTCTAACTTCTTTATGCAGCACCTCCTCTTTTGCCTGCTTCATATCCTCCAATTAAGTCTCTTAATTCCTTGTCCTCTCAATATTCCTCTGAGGCCAGCATGGTCCACTAGCACATCTCTGCAAGATCTTTCCTCAAGTTCAATTGAACTTCTCCTGCCTTTCAGACAGTCTATTCTGCTGAGACTTAATCTGGTTGCTCACACTCCCATCATGATCAGTAGTCAACCCTGTGAGATGCCATAGATTTGGAGATATTGACAACGGCTGTGTTTTCAGTGACTCCTGAATCTCATTCATTGATGTCAATCTTGATTGGATGTTCCGAATTTCATTCATAAATGTCGTGTACTGTTCCACCTTATCAATGCAGTCCTTCATTGGAGGATAAGAGTCTGTTCTTGTAACTGCATTCATCTTTTTATAGTGCACACCCAATTGTTGGGTACCGTTCGGTTTCGGTACCATCACTATGGGTGAGCTCCATTGGCTGCAACTCACTTCAATTATGTCAGTTTTAAGCATGTTTTGTTTTGTACCTGTGCCAATTTTGAGGGTTAAGTCTCTATGGATGTTGTTTAATTGGAACAGCATTTCCCACATCTACATTATGTATGACCATTTTAGTACTTCCCAACTTATTTCCACAATCTTGCCCATGTGATATTAATAACTCTTTCAGGTCAGTCCATTTTTCATCTGGAAGATAACTCAGTAATTTATCCCAATTTTTAAGAACATCCTCGTTATCCAATTTAATTTGAAGAATGTCAAATTCAGAGTCATCTGGATTTGGTTCTTTACTTTGAGTTAGAATCATTTAAACCTCCTTTTTCTTTCTCCTTCCCTTTTAAACATATTCACATGACACACTCGGTGAGTTTTCCTTCTATCTGGCGTTCTTACCAAATAATTCACCTCATTCAATTTCCTTTATTTCTGATAAGGTCCACAAAACAACAAAATCCAATAATGTAATTTCAGACTGCTCACTCACCAATTTCTCCTTGATCAATTTAAGTGGTCCTCTTACCTCATGACCAAAAATTAGTTCAAAAGGACTGAATTAGGATGATTCCTTAGGTGCATCCCTAATTGTAAACAGTATGAATGGAATTCCTTTATCCCAATTCTGGATAATCTTGGCAATAAGCCCTCAACATTGTCTCTAACACCTGATGCCACCTTTCTAATGCTCTCTTGTGATTCTGGATGGTACACAGTTGATTTAAATTGGTTTTTCTCCTAAGCTATTCATAACCTCCTTGAATAACCTCAAGGTAAAATTTGATCCTTGATCCGATTGTATTTCTGTGGATAGTCCATATCTAGTAAATAATTTAAGTAACTCCTCCACAATCTTTTTAGCTGTAATATTACGTACTGGAATGGCCTCTGGAAACAGTAGACGCATCCATTGTAGTAAAGATATTGATTCCCACTTTTTGTTTTGGGAAGCGGTCCTACGCAATCATTTAAGACCCTGGAATGCTGGAATGGGTATTAAGGGCACTGGTTTTATCATCGTTTGAGGTTTCCTTGTCACTTGACGTGTGACATGATCGACAAAATGTAACTACATCTTTATGTAGTCCAGGCCAATAAAAATGTTTTGTATTTTAGCTTCGAGTTTTCCTTCCTCCCAAATGACCTCTTACTGGTACCTCATGTGCTACTCGCAACACCTCCTTTCTATGCTCTACTGGCAATACCACTTGAAGAACTTCTGCCCACTTTTCATCTGCCTGCATATGTAAAGGTCTCCATTTTCTCATTGAGACATCATTTTTAAGGTAATAACATTCTGGTATACACTCAGATTCCTCTTCCGTGTATGCTCTCTGATACATCCGTTTTATTTCTATATCTTTCTGTTGTAACTCCGCCAATTTTCCTGAACTAAAAATATCCGCCTCATCCTCCACCTGTTCTTCTTTTCCAACCATCTGATCAAAAGTCGTTTCTGATATTTGAACTTCTACTTTATCTTCACTCTTTGATTTCTCCTCTTGTCTTAACCTGTGACTTTGCGACCTTGTTTCTACACAATCTGGAAAAATCCCAGAATATTCATCCTTCAACAATTCAGTTGTTTAATTTTCCACTGGCTTATCAACCACAGTAGGCATCACTCCCACCTGTGATCCAGCTATATCATTACTCAAAATAAACTGTATTCCTGGACAAGATAGTTTCTCTATTACTCCTACTACCACTTCACCAGTCACTGGACTTTCCAAACTCACCGTATGTGATGGAACACTACTATTCTCATCTGAATTCCACATATTACCACCTTTTCTGTCAATATTCTGGCATCTTGACAAATACATGAATAGGATGGGAATAGAGGGATACGGACCCAGGAAGTGCAGAAGATTGTAGTTTAGTCGGGCAGCATGGTCGGCATGGGTATGGAAGGCCGAAGGGCCTGTTCCTGTGCTGTATTTTTCTTTGTTCTTATTCCTCTCTAACTACATAACTCCTCATCTCTTACCATCAAAGATTGACTAGCTCCCATATCTCTTAAAATTTTGCCGCCTTTACCTACTCCTCCTGTACACCTGAGTAAACTACCCAGACAAGTAAATTCTTTCAAGAGATTTGGCACCTTATCAATCACCCCTTGATTATGCTGTATATTTTTAATCTGAGGTACACTCTCCTTATTATCTGCCATCAGATCACCTTTACCGTTTACACTTGAGTATTTCTCCTTTCCCCAGTTTCTATCCCTCACAGGCTGAAACTGATGCCGGAAACCAAACTTTGATTTATGAACTAATTCATAATCATCTGCCATTTCTGCTGCTAATCTCGCAGTTTTAACTCTCTGCTCTTCCACATGAGTTCTCACTACATCAGGAATTGAATTTTTAAACTCTAAAATTATTATTTCTCTAAGAGCTTGATACGTTTGGTCTATTTTCAAAGCCTTTATCCACCTATCAAAATTGTTCTTTGATCCTTTCAAACTCTATGTATGTTTGACCAGGTTCTTTCCTTAAATTTCTAAACCTTTATCCGTAGGCTTCAGGCACTAATTCATGTGCACCTAAGATGGATATTTTTACCTCGTATGTCCCAGATATCTCCTCTGATAGTGATGCAAACACTTCACAGCTCCACCTACGAACTTTGTTTGAATCAGTAATACCACAGCCATTTCATTTGTTTAGCTACCTTCTCAAATGAAATAAAAAAGGCTTCTACCTCCTTCCCATCAATCTTTGGCATGCTTGGACATATTTAATAGATCCCCACCAAGCCTTTAATTATGACGCTCTTGCTCACTATCCTCAGACTGTACGTTTCTCTTTACCCCTGTCAATTTTAACTGACGTTCATGTTTCATGGCCAATTTCTGAAGTTCAAACTCACTCTTTTTCCTGATCTGTACCTCCTTTTCTCACATTTTGTTCTGTTAGGGCTATTTGTTCTTTTTCCCTTTTCTCTCTCTCCCTTTTCCCTGAACTGCAACTCAGTTTCTCTCGCTTTTTGTTCTGCTAGGGCTATTCTTTCTTTCTTCCCTCATTCATATTCAAGCTGCTTTAATTCTTTTTCATGTTCAAGCTGCTTGATCTAATTGATTTCTTGCCATTTCCAATGATTCGGACTGCGTCTCAGGCAATTTTAAATACTCAACTACCGCCACAACTATCTCTCTTCGTATTTTGTCAGGCAATAGTAACTGCAATGTTTTTGCCAAATCTAAAAGCCTTTTTTTTAGTCTCCGTTTGTAAGGTACTGCGTGTGACCGTCTCCACCCCCAAAAACCTCTGAGCCTCTGAAAGAGCCATTGTGCAGAACACACTCCCTGTTCAAACTTGAATAGAACACCTGAAAAACAAACACAAATATGTTCACCCCTCACTGTCTAGACGTTCACTAAGCCCCCAATTTTGTTATGGGCCAGGGTTTAAAAACTCTAACATGTATAATGGAGTTCACCTGACCTATAAGTTTGTATGTTGAATTTGGCTAGGGTGAGCACAAAAGCCGGCCCTTCAACAGTCTTCCCAAACACTTTCTCAAAATAAGCTTTATTCTGAGAACTTGGTTAACATTTATGTATAACCAAACTGGGGCAGCACGGTAGCCTAGTGGATAGCACAATTGCTTCACAGCTCCAGGGTCCCAGGTTCGATTCCGGCTTGGGTCACTGTCTGTGCGGAGTCTGCACGTCCTCCCCGTGTGTGCGTGGGTTTCCTCCGGGTGCTCCGGTTTCCTCCCACAGTCCAAAGATGTGCGGGTTAGGTGGATTGGCCATGCTAAATTGCCCTTAGTGTCCAAAATTGCCCTTAGTGTTGGGTGGGGTTACTGGGTTATGGGGATACGGCGGCGGTGTTGACCTTGGGTAGGGTGCTCTTTCCAAGAGCCGGTGCAGACTCAATGGGCCTCCCCTTTCACTCCCTCCCCCTTCCTCGCTCTCCCGTTCCTCCTCCCTCCCCCCTCGTGCCCCTCCCCCTCGTGCCCCTCCCCCTCGTGCCCCCTCCCCCTCGTGCCTCTTCTCCCCCATGCTCCCACCCCCGCGTGCCCCCCGCTCTCTCGCTCGCCCTCCCCATCTCTCTTGCCACGCTCTCTCTCTAGCGCCCACCCCCTCTTGCGCCCTCCCCCTCTTACTTGCGCTCCCTCTCGCTTGTCCTTTCTCTCGCTCTCTCTCACTCTATCTCCCTCTCACACTCCATCTCTCTTGCCCTCCCCTCTGTCTGTTACCATATGTCAGTCCCTCCATATCCGGGTTGGAACAGCAACCGGTGAAATTTGGATTCAATTTGAAAATCCGGAATCCAAAGTCTAAATGTTGACCATGAAAACCATTGTTGAGCCTCGGACAAAACCCACCTGGTTCACTAACGCCCTTTAGAGAAGAGGAAATCTGCCATTCTTACTTGGTCTGTCCTATATGTGACTCCAGACCCCCCCCCCCCCCAAGCAAAGTAGTCGACTTTTAACTGCCCCCCTCTGCAATGGCTACTTGTTGCGAGGCCAACTAGGGGATGGGCACCAATACAGGCCTTGCCAGTGACGGCCATATCCCACAAAGACATTCTACTCTGTAGAGTTGAACCCTGGACCCCGTCGCAACAGACTGGGAACTGAGAGGAAAGCAGATCTCTCCCACCCTCCCTCTCTCTTGCTCGTGCTCTCTCTCTCTCTCTCCCTCTCCCCCTCTATCTCTCTCAACCAACAAGCACAATCGTTACAGCTCAAAAGGAGGCCATTCGGCCCACTGTGTTTGCACACCAGCTCTCCAAACAGGCATCACAGCTTAGTTCCATTTACCCTGCCTCCCCCGCCCTATAGCTCCTTGCGCACTTTCTGTCAATGGGAGACTTGAGGCTCCCTATGCACAAAGAATTAAAAGCAAGAGGTGATCGAGAAAGCTAATGGGACGTCGTCAGTCATTTCCCCTCCCCTCCCCTCCCCTCCCTCCCTCATCTCCCCCATCCAGAAGGCAGGAATATGCAGGGTGGGGAGGGGGGGGTCTGCACAATTTTGGTTTGTAATCCCTCATGGTTAGAGAGTGGAGGGGTGAAGAATTAGGAGCAGGAGAACAGGCCATTCAGCCCCTCGAACCTGCTCCGTATTTCGATACAATCATGGCTGATCTGATTGTAACTTTGACCCTAAGTTCCTGCATTCGCGCCCCCCCCCCCCCCCCCCCAAACCCAACCCCTTATTCCATGGAAGAACTCCAGAGAATCCCTACAGTGCCGAAGGAGGCCATTCGGCCCATTGAGTCTGCACCGGCCCTCCGAAAGAGCACTCCGCCAGGGGACCCACTCTCCGTAACCCCACCCAACCTGCACATCTTTGGATATCTTAATCAAGAATCTATACAGACCAGCCTTATAAATATTCAGAGACTCTGCTTCCACTGCCTTTTGTGGAAGAGAGTTCCAAAAACTCACCACCCTCCGAGAAAATATTGCTCCTCATCTCTGTTTTAAACGGACTTATACTTAGCCCAAGAACTTTGCGATGTCGTACTCCAACAGGTATTCCCCCGTCCTCCCCTCTATCCTCCCCCAGTCCAGAAAACCCCAATCAAAGACTGCACAGGAATCAAACTGGAATGTTCAAATTTCCGACGGGGAATTACCTGGCACTGAGAACCGCCCAATTTAAATCCCAACGTTTTAGATGGCTCCCAACCCCTTAGTAGAATAGCTATCCAGGAAAGACAGTTTCAAACCATTTCTAACTCCTGGGTGACTTTATGACTGACCAGCCTCCACAAGCCTCCCACAATTACACCCCTGACCACCCTCCGACCCCTACCCCGTCTCCCTGACCACCCTCGCCACACACACATCCTTGTCCTGTGACTCTCGTCCAGACCAGTGGATGGGCAACCTAGACCAGTGGGTTGCCCCTCCTTCATCTCAATAGGCTGCAAGGTTGAAACCGGGCTCCGTTCACTAACAACAACCCTGTGAATGAGATTAACTATGTTTAATACACACCAATTATTTATATATTAATAGAACTGTCATTAGCATCAAATGGTAGAAAAATAAAATAAATATTTACACTTCGGACGCAGAGGGAGTGCACGGCTCTCACGGTCAGTGTTATGCGCAATCGTCACACACCCTCGCGTCACTTGCCCTTGATTTACATGCGGATTAGTTCAGCCAGATGGGGAGGAAAAAAAAAAGTGCGGACAGAAATCAGCGGAATATGGCGACCCTGCGTGAGGGCAACAGTCGACAAATTGTCTTGTGTCGCCCCTCGGAACCTAGATGTGCTGCAAAAGCCCCCCCCCCCCCTGCCCCCCAGGCCTCAGGGTGCCCACTGCTGGTCTAGAACAAGGGAGAATCTAACCATTGCCCCATGACATCCAATTACATTACCATCGATGAATTCCCTGAACATCAACATCCTGGGGGTTACCATTCACCAGAAACTGAACTGGACCAGCCATATAATACTGTGGCTATAAGAGCAGGTCAAAGTCTAGGAATCCTGTGGCAAGTAACTTACCACCTGACTCTTCCGCACCCCCACCCCATAAGCCCTGTCCACGACCTACAGGGCACAAGTCCACTTACCTGGATGAGTGCGGCTCTGACAACACTCAAAATAGCTTGACACCGTCCAGGACAAAGTAACACTGCTCGACTGGCACCCTATCCACAAACTCGCTCCCCCCACCACCGACGCACAGTGGCAAGATGCATTGCAGCGACTCAAAAAGGCTCCTTCGACAGCACCTTCCAAACCCACGACCCCTACCATCTAGAAGGACGAGGGCACCAGATACATGGGGAACACCACAATCTGCAGGTTCCCCTCCAAGCCACTCACCACCCTGGCTTGGAAATATATACTCACCACAGTCTGCAGCGGGTTCAAGAAAGACCACCACCTTCTCAAGGGGCAATTAGGGATGGGCAATAAATGCTGGCCCTCACCAGTAACGCCCACATCCTGTGAATGAATTTTAATAAATGCAAGCAGTTGCAAACAGTAATGTCTTGAGGGCACAGAGCAAAACTGGGGGGTGGCTCCAACTGGATGGTAATGAACTGAGCTGGCACATTCTGGATGGACTGAATGGCCTCCTGTGTTCCCGTTCGCTCTCCCCCGCTACCCACCCATGCATCATAAACTATCACACGCCTTTAACCAGCCGTGGCCAGCATATTCTCAAGAGATATGTAAATTGGTGGTGGATGCCAATGCGGGGGGAGTGGACATGAAGGAGAAAAGGACCAAGTTGAGGCCAATGACCTCCCTTACCAATATGGCGGCGGCAAAAATAGGCCCTCGGGGTGAGGTCATGGCTCCTCTAGCAAGATGGCCGAATCAGAGGCACCAAGCCCCTTGATGTCAGTGGCCGCGCATCCAGGCAGGGGGAAGAGGGCTGGTTTGCCGCGCTAAGTTATCTTGACGTTGTACGTAGGGGCGTCAACGCACGTTTGGATGACGCGGCACGCAGTGAGGTTTTGGCGGGAGGCGCGCGGGAGGGGAGAGAGGTGCGAAACGGAATGGGCGCCATTTTGAGATGGTGAGAGAAGGAGGGATAATGAGGGGAGGGTTAATGAGGGGGATTGAGGGGAGGGTTAATGAGGAGAGGGTTAATGAGGGGAGGGTTAATGAGGGGAGGGATAATGAGGGGAGGGTTAATGAGGGGGATTGAGGGGAGGGTTAATGAGGGGAGGGTTAATGAGGGGGATTGAGGGGAGGGTTAATGAGGGGAGGGTTAATGAGGGGAGGGATAATGAGGGGAGGGTTAATGAGGGGAGGGTTAATGAGGGGAGGGATAATGAGGGGAGGGATAATGAGGGGAGGGTTAATGAGGGGAGGGATAATGAGGGGAGGGATAATGAGGGGAGGGTTAATGAGGGGAGGGATAATGAGGGGAGGGTTAATGAGGGGAGGGTTAATGAGGGGAGGGATAATGAGGGTTAATGAGGGAGGAATGAGGGGAGGGTTAATGAGGGGAGGGTCATTGAGGGGAGGGATAATGAGGGGAGGGTTAATGAAGGGAGGGTTAATGAGGGGAGGGATAATGAGGGGGATTGAGGGGCGGGTTAATGAGGGGAGGGATAATGAGGGGAGGGTTAATGAGGGGAGGGTTAATGAGGGGAGGGATAATGAGGGGGATTGAGGGGAGGGTTAATGAGGGGAGGGATAATGAGGGGAGGGTTAATGAGGGGAGGGTTAATGAGGGGAGGGATAATGAGGGGAGGGTTAATGAGGGGAGGGATTATGAGGGGAGGGTTAATGAGGGGAGGGATAATGAGGGGAGGGATAATGAGGGGAGAGATAATGAGGGGAGGGATAATGAGGGGAGGGTTAATGAGAGGAGGGTTAATGAGAGGGATAATGAGGGAGGAATGAGGGGAGGGTTAATGAGGGGAGGGTTAATGAGGGGAGGGATAATGAGGGGAGGGATAATGAGGGGGATTGAGGGGAGGGTTAATGAGGGAGGTGAGGGGAGGGATATTGAGGGGGAGGGTTAATGAGGGGAGGGATAATGAGGGGGATTGAGTGGCGGGTTGGTTAATGAGGGGAGGGATAATGAGGGGAGGGTTAATGAGGGGAGGGATAATGAGGAGAGGGTTAATGAGGGGAGGGATAATGAGGGGAGGGTTAATGAGGGGAGGGATAATGAGGGGGATTGAGGGGAGGGTTAATGAGGGGAGGGATAATGAGGAGAGGGTTAATGAGGGGAGGGATAATGAGGGGAGGGTTAATGAGGGGAGGGATAATGAGGGGGATTGAGGGGAGGGGTAATGAGGGGAGGGATAATGAGGGGAGGGATATTGAGGGGAGGGATAATGAGGGGAGGGTTAATGAGGGGAGGGTTAATGAGGGGAGGGATAATGAGGGGGATTGAGGGGCGGGTTAATGAGGGGAGGGATAATGAGGGGAGGGTTAATGAGGGGAGGGATAATGAGGAGAGGGTTAATGAGGGGAGGGATAATGAGGGGAGGGTTAATGAGGGGAGGGATAATGAGGGGTGGGATAATGAGGGGAGGGTTAATGAGGGGAGGGATAATGAGGGGAGGGTTAATGAGGGGAGGGATAATGAGGGGAGGGATAATGAGGGGAGGGTTAATGAGGGAGAGGGTTGAGAATGAGCGGGAGAATGAGGAGAGTTAATGAGGGAGGGAGAATGCGGGGAGAATGAGGGGAGGGTTAATGAGGGGAGGGATAATGAGGGGGAGGGAGAATGAGGGAAGGGATAATGAGGGGAGGGAGAATGAGGGGAGGGATAATGAGGGGAGGGATAATGAGGGGGAGAATGAGGGGAGAGGGAGGGAGAATGAGGGGAGGCAGAATGAGGAGAGGGTTAATGGGAGGGAGAATGAGGGAAGGGATAATGAGGGAAGGGAGAATGAGGAGAGGGAGAATGAGAGAAGGGGAGAATGAGGGGAGGGAGAATGAGGGAAGGAATAATGAGGGGAGGGATAATGAGGGGAGGGCAAATGAGGGGAGAGATAATCAGGGGAGGGTTAATCGGGAGGGTTAATGAGGGGATGGAGAATGAGGGGAGGGTAATGAGGGGGAGAATGAGGGGAGGGAGAATGAGGGGAGTGAGAATGGGGATGGTTAATGAGGGGAGGGTTAATGAGGGGATGGAGAATGAGGGGGTGGGGAGAATGAGCAGGGAGAATGAGGGGAGGGTTAAGGAGGGGAGGGTTAATGAGGGCAGGGAGAAGGAGGGGATGGAGAATGAGGGGTGGGAGAATGAGCAGGGAGAATGAGGGGAGGGATAATGAGGGGGGAAATGTGTCGGGATAATGAGGGTAGGAATAATGAGGGGAGGGATAAGGAGGGGAGGGTTAATGAGGGCAGGGAGAATGAGGGGATGGAAAATGAGGGGTGGAAGAATGAGCAGGGAGAATGAGGGGAGGGATAATGAGGGGAGGGTTAATGAGGGGAGGGATAATGAGGGGAGGGTTAATGAGGGGAGGGATAATGAGGGGAGGGATAATGAGGGAGGGTTAATGAGGGGATGGTTAATGACGGGAGGGTTAATGAGGGGAGGGATAATGTGGGGAGGGTTAATGAGGGGAGGGTTAATGAGGGGAGGGATAATGAAGGGAAGGTTAATGAGGGGAGGGTATATGAGGGGAGGGATAATGAGGGGAGGGTTAATGAGGGGGACGTATAATGAGGGGTGTGAATGAGGGGAGGGAGAATGAGGGGGGAGAATGAGGAGGGATAATGAGGGGAGTGTTAATGAGGGGGAGAATGAGGGGAGGGAGAATGAGGGGAAGGGGAATGAGGGGAGGGTTAATGAGGGGAAGGATAATGAGGGGGGGAGAATGAGGGGAGGGAGAATGAGGGGGAGATTGAGAGAGGGGTGAATGAGGAGGGGCAGGTAGAATGAGGGGAGGGTTAATGAGGGGACGGGAGAATGAGGCGAGGGTTAATGGGGAGGGAGAATGAGGGAAGGGGTAATGAGGGGGAGGGAGAATGAGGGAAGGGATAATGAGGGGGAGATGAGGAGAGGGAGAATGAGGGAAGGGAGAATGAGGGAGGGATAATGAGGGGATTAATGAGGGGAGGGTTTAATGAGGGGGGAGAATGAGGGGAAGGACAATGAGGGAGGGTTAATGAGGGAGATGAGGGTTAATCAGGGGAGGATAATGAGGGGAGGGTTATGAGAGGGATGAGGGGAGGGTTAATGAGGGGAGGGAGAATGAGGGGAGGTATGAATGAGGGGAGGGATAATGAGGGGAGGGTTAATGGAGGTGAGGGTGAATGGGGAGGGTAATGAGGGGAGGGGTTAATGTGGGGGAGAGAATGTGGGAGGGTTATGAGGGGAGGGTATGAGGGGGAGAATGAGGGGTGAATGGAGGGGAATGTGGGGGAGAATGAGGGGAGGTTAATGAGGGGATGGGTTTAATGAGGGTGAGGGATGAGGAGGGGATGAGGGAGGAATGAGGGGATGGGAGGGATGAGGGGGATGATGGAGGGGAGGGTAATGAGGGGGTGGAGGAGGGGAGGGAGAATGAGGGAGGGAATGAGGGGTGAGGGAGAATGAGGGAGAATGAGGGAGGAGAATGAGCAGGAGAATGAGGGAAGGAGATGAGGGATGGGAATGAGGGATGGGAGGGGGAGGAATGAGGGAGGGTGAGAATGAGGGAGGGAGAATGAGGGAGGGGAGAGAAGTGGGGAGTGATAATGAGGGCAGGGAGAATGAGGGAGGATGGAATGGGGATGGTGAATGAGGGATGGAGAATGAGGGGAGGGAATGAGGGAAGGGAGAATGAAGGGAGGGAGAATGAGCAGGGGATGGGGATGAATGAGGGGAGGGAGGATGTGGGATGGGATAATGAGGGGAGGGAGATGGTGGGAGATGAGGTGATGAGGGGTGGGATTGTGGGGGATATGAGTGAGATGAGGTGGGTGAATGGGGGAGGTAATGGTGGGAGGGGATGATGGAGGGATGAGGGAGGGAGAATGAGGGAGATGGGATAATGAGGGGAGGGGAAAATGAGGGGGATAATGAGGAGAGAGAGATGAGGGGAGGGAGAATGGGGAGGGATAATGAGTTGGGAGAATGAGGGGAGGGAGAATGAGGGCGATATGAGGGGAGGGAGAATTGAGGGGGATAATGACGGGAGGGAGAATTGAGGGGAGGGAGAACGAGGGGAGGGAGAATAAGGAGGGGAGAACGAGGGGAGGGAGAATGAGGGGAGAGATAAAGAGGAGAGGGATAATGAGGGGAAAGATAACGAGGGAGGGATAATGAGGGGAGGATAAAGAGGGGGGCGCGATTCTCCACTCCCACGCCGGTTGGGAGAATCGCCTGGGCTGCCAAAATTTCCGGGGACGCCAGTCCGACGCCCTCCCGCGATTCTCCCGAGCGGCGGAAACGGCCACGGTCGAGTTTTCGCAGGCCGGAGAATCGCCGGAGACAACCCAAAATGGCGATTCTCCCGGCACCCCCGCTATTCTGAGGCCCGGATGGGGCCAAGCGGCCAGGCCAAAACGGCGGGTTCCCCCCCGGCGCTGTCCACACCTGGTCGCTGGGGGGGCGGCCTGTGAGGGGGCGAGGGGGGATCCTGCACCGGGGCTTCACCTGGAATGTGGAGTGGGGCACCGATCGCCGGGGCCGTTCTCTCTGAAGGAGGACTTCTTTCCTTCCGCGGCCCCCGCAAGATCCGTCCCACATCTTCTTGCGGGGCGGATTTAGAGAGGACGACAACCACGCATGCGCGGATGACACCCGTTATGCGGCTGCCGGGCCGCGTCATCTATGTGGGCGCCGCTTTTACGCGGGGCGACAAGGGCTGGCGCGTGTAGATGACGCGGCCCCCCCGATCCTGGCCCATTGTCAGGGCCTGAATCGGTCGGGGACCGGAGGCCGTTCGCGCGCAGTCGTGATCCTCGACGGCGTTCACGACGGCGCGGCCACTTCGGCGTGGGAGTGGAGAATCCCGCCCAGGGATAATGAGAGATAATGAGGGGGTGGGATAATTAATAATGAGGGGTGGGATAATTAGGGAGCGATAATGAGGGGAGGATGAAGAGACAGTGATAATGAGGGGTGGGGTAACAAAGGCAGAGATAATGAGGGCAGAGGTAATGAGAGCAGAGAACGGGAGGGATAACGAGGGGAGGAATAATGAGGGGATTGAAATTGAGGGAGGTAATGAGGGACAATGAGCGGGAGGAATAATAATAATAATTGCTTATTGTCACAAGTCGGCTTCAAGAAATTTACTGTGAAAAGCCCCTAGTCGCCACATTCTGGCACATGTACGGGGAGGCCGGTACGGGAATTGAACCCGCACTGCTGGCATTGTTCTGCATTACAAGCCAGCTGTTCAGCCCACTGCTAAACCAGGTCCAAATGAAGGAGGGAAGGGATAATGAGGTGGAGGGAGGGAGGAGGAGTGATAATGAGGGAGGGGAGGGATAATGAGCGGGATAATGAGAGTGGGATAATGAGGTTGGAGGGAGAATAAGAGGGGGAGGGAGGGATAATGAGAGGTAGGGATGTAAAATGAGGGGAGGTACAATGAGGCAGAGGGAGGGGATAGATAATGAAGGGAGAGGTGTAAAAATGAGGGGGAGGGAAGGGAGGGATAATGAGGCAGAGGGAGGGAAAATGATGAGAAGGATAATGAGGGGAGGGATGATGGAGAGGACAATAAAGGTGGAATTATAATGAGGTGAAAGGGAAACGATAAAGAGGAGGAAGGATAAGGAACGTGGCAGAAAATTGAGAGGGAAGGAGGGATATTGAGGAGGAGGAAGCAATAATGTGGAATGGATAATGAGGGGGAAGATAATGAGCCAGAGAGGAGGGATCATGAGGGGATGGAAAAGGAGATTGGAAGGATATTGAGGAGGGAGCGATAATGAACGAGGAAAAGGAGGGATAATGCAGGCGAGGGAGGGAAAATTAGGTTGGAGGAATAATAAGGCGCAGGGAAGGGAGCGATAGTGATGGGGAGGGATGTTGGAGGGGATAATAAGGATGGAGGTATAATGAGCAGAAATAAAAATGAGAGAGGGAAAGATATTGAGGGGGGAGCAATAAAGTGGGATCGATAATGAGGGGAGGGAGGGGTGATAATGAGTGGGAGGGATAATGAGGGAATGGATTAGGAGGTTGGAAGGATAATGAAGTGGGATCGATAATGGGGAGGGAAGGGAGGATAATGTGGGGGGAAATGAGGGTGGAAGGATAAGGAAGGAGTGGGTGAATAATGAGTGGGAAGGAAGGAATGAAGGGAGCTTGGGAGAAAGAGCGGAGGGGGAGGGAGGAACAGGGTGTGAGGGAAAAGAGGAGGGAGTGAAGGACCGGGTAGGGGGTGAGAGGGAAGGAGTGATGTTGAGAGCAGGAGTGAAGAGAGAGAAGGTGTGAGGTTCAGGTTGGGGGAGGAGAAGCCGGGCATGAGGGAGCAGTGGAGAAGTAGGGAGTGGGAGGGTATGGGTGATGGCGAGGGGGAGAGAGGACGGGAAAGGAAGTTGAGAAGCGAGTGGATGGGAAGTGAGAGAGGCAGTGAGGAGGTGGGTGTGAGTGAGGGGGGTGGAGATGCAGTCAAAAATGGGGACAAATTCTGAAACGGCGACGGATTTGGGAATGGGGCTGGAGTTGTGAACGGGGTCAGAGTCGGGAATGGGGCAGGAGTCAGCGATGGAGTCGGGATTGAAGGCCGGAGTCTGGTATGGAGCAGGAGTCGGGAATAGTGATGGAGTTGGGAATAGCACGGAGTCGGAAATGGGACGGCGTCAGGAATGGGGGCAGAGGCGGGAATGGAGTCAGGATTGGGGACAAGAGGCGGGAATGGATGCAGAGTTGGGAATGGGAACGGATTTGGAAACGAGGATGGGGACGCAGTCAGGGACGGAGCCAATTACTGGGAGTGAATGGGTGTGGAAATCATTGCTCGCTGCCTTTTTTTTCAGTCAGCCCATCCTTTGAAGCAATGGACTGGATCCACTGTAACAAATGCTATCAGAAACCAGCCAGAAATGTCCACTTCAGCATCTCCAGCTGCAAGCACATCGTCTGTCACAAGTGCATCGAGCAAAGTAAGGATGGGTGAACATAGAACATTACAGCGCAGTACAGGCCCTTCAGCCCTCGATGTTGTGCCGACCTGTGAAATCACTCTAAAGCCCATTTACACTATTCCCTTATCGTCCATATGTCTATCCAATGACCATTTGAATACCCTTAGTGTTGGCGAGTCCACTATTGTTGCAGGCAGGGCATTCCACGCCCTTACTACTCTCTGAGTAAAGAACCTACCTCTGACGTCTGTCTTATATCTATCTCCCCTCAATTTAAAGCTATGTCCCCTCGTGCTAGACATCACCATCCGAGGAAAAAGGCTCTCACTGTCCACCCTATCCAATCCTCTGATCATCTTGTATGCCTCAATTAAGTCACCTCTTAACCTTCTACTCTAACGAAAACAGCCTCAAGTCCCTCAGCCTTTCCTCATAAGATCTTCCCTCCACACCAGGCAACATTCTGGTAAATCTCTGCACCCTTTCCAATGCTTCCACATCCTATAATGCGGTGACCAGAATTGCACGCAATACTCTAAATGCGGCCGCACCAGAGTTTTGTACAGCTGCAACATGACCTCATGGCTCCGAAACTCAATCCCTCTACCAATAAAAGCTAACACACCGTACGCCTTCTTAACAACCCTCTCAACCTGAGTGGCAACTTTCAGGGATCTATGTACATGGACACCGAGATCTCTCTGCTCATCCACACTGCCAAGAATCTTACCATTAGCCCAGTACTCGGTCTTCCTGTTATTCCTTCCAAAATGAATCACCTCACACTTTTCTGCATTAAACTCCATTTGCCACCTCTCAGCCCAGCGATGCTGCTTATCTATGTCCCTCTGTAACTTGTAACATCCTTCCGCACTGTCCACAACTCCACCGACTTTAGTGTCATCTGCAAATTTACTCACCCATCCTTCTACGCCCTCCTCCAGGTCATTTATAAAAATGACAAACAGCAGTGGCCCCAAAACAGATCCTTGTGGTACACCACTAGTAACTGGACTCCAGTCTGAACACTTCCCATCAACCACCACCCTTTGTCTTCTTCCAGCTAGCCAATTTCTCATCCAAACTGCTAAATCTCCCTGAATCCCATGCTTCCGTATTTTCTGCAGTAGCCTACCATGGGGAACCTTATCAAACGCTTTACTGAAATCCATATACACCCCATCAACTGCTTTACCCTCATCCACCTGTTTGGTCACCTTCTCAAAGAACTCTATAAGCTTTGTGAGGCACGACCTACCCTTCACGAAACCGTGTTGACTATGTCTAATCAAATTATTCCTTTCCAGATGATTATACACCCTGGGCGTCATTCTCCGACCCCCCCGCCGGGTCGGAGAATGGCCGTTGGCCGCCGTGAATCCCGCCCCCGCCGAAGTCTCCGGTACCGGAGATTGGGCGGGGGCGGGAATCGGGCCGCGCCGGTTGGCGGGACCCCCCGCTGGATTCTCCGGCCCGGATGGGCCGAAGTCCCGCCCAGAAATTGCCTGTCCCGCCGGCCTAAATCAAACCTGGTATTTACCGGCGGCGTGGGCGGGTTCCGGGGTCCTGGGGGGGGGCACGGGGCGATCTGACCCCGGGGGGTGCCCCCACGGTGGCCTGGCCCGCGATCGGGGCCCACCGATCCGCGGGCGGGCCTGTGCCGTGGGGGCACTCTTTCCCTTCCGCCTCCGCCACGGCCTCCACCATGGCGGAGGCGGAAGAGACTCTCCCCACTGCGCATGCGCGGGAAACTGACAGCGGCCGCTGATGCTCCCGCGCATGTGCCGCATTTCCGCGCCAGCTGGCGGGGCAACAAACGCCATTTCCGCCAGCTGGCGGGGCGGAAATCCCTCCGGCGTCGGCCTAGCCCCTCAATGTTGGGGCTAGGCCGCCAAAGATGCGGAGCATTCCGCACCTTTGGGCTGGCGCGATGCCCGTCTGATTGGCGCCGTCTTTGGCGCCAGTCGGCGGACATCCCGCCGTTGGGGGAGAATTTTGCCCCTTATCTCTTATAAACCTTTCCAAGATTTTGCCCACAACAGAAGTAAGGCTCACTGGTCTATAGTTACCGGGGTTATCTCTACTCCCCTTCTTGAACAAGGGGACAACATTTGCTATCCTCCAGTCTTCTGGCACTATTCCTGTTGACAAAGATGACTTAAAGATCAAAGCCAAAGGCTCAGCAATCTCCTCGCTAGCTTCCCAAAGAATCCTAGGATAAATCCCATCCGGCCCTGGGGACTTAACTATTTTCACCCTTTCCAGAATTGTTAACACCTCCTCCTTATGAACCTCAAGCCCTTCTAGTCTAGTAGCCTGAATCTCAGTATTCTCCTCGACAACATTGTCTTTTTCCTGTGTGAATACTGATGAAAAATATTCATTTAGCACCTCTCCTATCTCCTCGGACTCCAAGCACGACTTCCCACTACTGTCCTTGACTGGCCCTACTCTTACCCTAGTCATTCTTTTATTCCTGACATATCTATAGAAAGCTTTAGGGTTATCCTTGATCCTACCTGCCAAAGACTTCTCATGTCCCCTCCTGGCTCTTCTTAGCTCTCTCTTTAGGTCCTTCCTAGCTAACTTGTAACTCTCGAGCGCCCTTACTGAACCTTCATGTCTCATCTTTACATAAGCCTCCTTCTTCCTCTTTTCAAGTGTTTTGACTGCCTTAGTAAACCATGGTTCCCTTGCTCGACCACTTCCTCCATGCCTGACAGGTACGTACTTATCAAGGACACGCAGTAGCTGTTCCTTGATCAAGCTCCACATTTCCATTGTGACCATCCCCTGCAGTTTTCCTCTCCATCCGATGCATCCTAAGTCTTGCCTTATCGCATCATAATTGCCTTTCCCCCATATATAACTCTTGCCCTGCGGTATACACCTATCCCTTTCCATCACTAAAGTAAACGTAATCGAATTGTGGTCACTATCACCAAAGTGCTCACCTACCTCCAAATCTAACACCTGTCCTGGTTCATTACCCAATACCAAATCCAATATGGCCTCGCCTCTCGTTGGCCTATCTACATACTGTGTCAGGAAACTCTCCTGCACACATTGGACAAAAACGGACCCATCTAAAGTACTCGAACCAGAGCGTTTCCAGTCAATATTTGGAAAGTTAAAGTCCCCCATAACAACTACCCTGTTGCTTTCGCTCCTGTCCAGAATCATCTTTGCAATCCTTTCCTCTACATCTCTGGAACTTTTCGGAGGCCAATAGAAAACCCCTAACAACCTTCCCTGAGCTTACTGAAATATCTAAATCCCGGCACCTGCAACAACCATTCCTGTCCCTGCTCTATCCGTGTCTCCGAAATGGCCACAACATCGAAGTCCCAGGTACCAACCCATGCCGCAAGTTCACCAACCTTATTCCGGATGCTCCTGGCATTGAAGAAGACACACTTTAAACCACCTTCCTGCCTGCCGTTACACTCCTGCAACTTTAAAACCTTACTCATGACCTCACTACTCTCAACCTCCTGTATACTGGAGCTACAATTCATGTTCCCAAGCCCCTGCTGAACTAGTTTAAACCCTCCCGAAGAGCATTAGCAAATTTCCCCCCCAGGATATTGGTACCCCTCTGGTCCAGGTGTAGACCATCCCGTTTGTAGAGGTCCCACCGACCCCAGAATGAGCCCCAGTTATCCAGAAATCTGAAACCCTCCCTCCTGCACCATCCCTGTAGCCACGCGTTCAACTCCTCTCTTTCCCTATTCCTCATCTCGCTATCACGTGGCACGGGTAACAACCCAGAGATAATAACTCTGTTTGTCCTAGATCTATGTTTCCACCCTAGCTCCCTGAATTCCTGCCTTACATCCCTATCCCTTTTCCTACCTATGTCGTTGGTACCTATGTGGACCACGACATGGGGCTGCTCCCCCTCCCCCTTAAGGATCCCGAAAACACGATCCGAGACATCACGGACCCTGGCACCTGGGAGGCAACACACCAACCGCGAGTCTCTCTCGTTCCCACAGAATCTCCTATCCCCCTAACTATGGAGTCTCCAATGACTAATGCTCTACTCCTCTCCCCCCTTCCCTTCTGAGCAACAGGGACAGACTCTGTGCCAGAGACCTGCACCCCATGGCTTACCCGTGGTAAGTTCCCCCCCCCCCCCCAACAGTATCCAAAGCGGTATACTTGTTACTAAGGGGAACGACCACAGAGAATCCCTGTACTGACTGCTTCCTCCCAGCCCCTCTCACCGTCACCCATCTATCTTTATTCTTCGGAGTAACTACATCCCTGAAGCTTCAGGGTGAAGGATAACGCTGCCCGTTAGGGGGCCAGCAGGAACTGTGAACGTCAGGTAGAAGCGGAGGCTCCTGCCAATCTGAGCGTCACCTGCACTCTGTAGTCCAGTGGCCATCCACAGTCTGTTCGCCAGTCCGATTATGAATTGCCTCTCATGGACGTAGTGCTAATGGGTGTTTACACTTTATCGGATAAAGGACAGGTTTGATCCAAGTTGCGCAATGCTCCCCTGAGGAGATTATAAGTTTGCTTGTAAAATAGCGCACTGAAAGACGGACCCCCAGTATGTGGGTTTAAAAAAATCCATTTACAGGCGTCTCTGGCTATCCCCCAGCATTTGTTGCCCGTCCCTAATTGCCCTCAAGAAGGTTGTGGGTAAGTCTTCTTGAATCGGCTGCAGTCCCTGTGTGGTGTGGGTAACACCCACAGTGCTGTCAGGGAGGGAGGCCCAGGATTGTGACCCAGCGACAGTGAAGGAACGGCCGATATATTTCCCAGTCGGGATGGTGAGTGTGGGGCTCGGAGGGGAACTTGCAAGTGGTGGAGTTCCCCATGTGTCTGCTGCCCCATGACCTTCTAGATCAGCCATTTTCAAACCCAGGGTCACAACCCGCGGGTGGGTTGTGGGCAGGTGTCGGGAGGGCCGCGGAGCCATGCGTCGTGGCATTCCCAATCACAGGGCCATGTGCCGCAGCATTCCTGATCGCGGGGCCATGCGTTGTGGCATTCCCGATTGCAGACATAGTACCCAATGGTGCGACCAGCTTTCAGAATGCCGGCTGTTCCGGGCGAGCGTGCTCCGTCAGCAGTGCGCAGGCCCGGAGCCCAACGGGGCAGAACGCCTCCTCCTGACATCGTGCTGACCCAGGAGCAAATTCTTTTTTAAATAGCTGGAGTCTTCCTGCTTGGAGCAGTGGCAGAGAATAGGTCACATTGATGTCACGTGTTCTGGGTGTGAGAGAAATTCCTCCATTTTGTAGCTGCCAGCAGTGCTGGTGTGAACTCCTGGGCCTCTGGTGAACAACCCATGAAGCAGAAGCTGAAAACAGGAACAAAGCAGCATAAAGATGATTACTTGAGGTATGGGTTTATTAATTGTGTCACCGCAAATGAGGATTCCAAGTTCATGTGTGTTATATGCAGGGAAGTACTGGCAAATGAAAGTTTAAAACCCTCAAAACTTCAAAGACATTTGAAGACTAAACATGGCGAGTTCGAGGACAAACCTCTTTATTTTTTTCAACGGATGCAGTGAGATCTTAAATCATCAGCTGGTCATTATCAGAAATGTAGCATTGAATAACAAAGCAAGTGAGATCGTGAGGAACCGAGCAGGCTCACCTGTCACATTAAAGGTAAGGGAAAATGGGTTGCAAAGTTCGGGCCATGTGGGTCGCGACGGTTCGCCGTCGCGGGCCCCACACGTCGCCCAGCGCGGGTCAAGAAGGTCAGCCTGTGTGTCCTGAAGGATGGCCGATTGGTTAAAATGGGTCCCAGGCAAAAAAGTTTGAAAACCAGTGTTCTAGATGGTAGAGATTGTGGGTTTCGAAGGTGCTGCCGAAGGAGCCTGGGTGAGTCAATGTGGTGCATCTTGTCGATGGTACACACGCTGCTGTCACTGTGCGTCAGTGGTGGAGGGAGTGAATGTTTGTGGATGGGGTGCCGATCAAAGCGGGGCTGCTTTGTCCTGGGTGGTGTCGAGCTTCTCGAGTGTTGTCAGAGCTGCACTCATCCAGGCAAGTGGAGAGTATCCCCATCACTCTCCCGACTTGGTACAATCTGTGGGTGTGTGAGCAATGAATGGAAATGGATGTGTTACGGACGGGGTGGGGGCATTTAATTTAAACAGCACTAATTTCTCCTCTCACCGCCCACTTGTCAACAGAAAGCTGTATTTGATTTGCCTGCACTGCAAACCTGGGCTGGGAGCTCCTCTCTCAGAGACTGCTGCTTGTCGGATGGTGAGCAGCAGACTTGCGGCTCCACTAGGCAATATTGATGACTTCACCAGCCAGAGGTCCATGTCACGTGACCCCCACACCTCTCTACATTGGCTTTGACGGAAGGGTGTCGTATTCCTGGTCTGAATCCTCCGGGATTGTTAAAAGT
Source organism: Scyliorhinus torazame (assembly GCF_047496885.1). Classification (NCBI taxonomy): domain Eukaryota; kingdom Metazoa; phylum Chordata; class Chondrichthyes; order Carcharhiniformes; family Scyliorhinidae; genus Scyliorhinus; species Scyliorhinus torazame. The sequence continues at coordinate 137,574,873 of NC_092711.1, forward strand.
CCCAGCCGTTGAAGAGGAAGTGGGAGGAAGAGCTGGGAAGGGAGTTGGAAGTCGGGTTATGGGAGAAGGCCCTGAGGAGAGTCAATGCATCCTCGTTGTGTGCCAAGCTCAGCCTGATCCAGTTCAAGGTGGTCCACAGGGCTCATATGACTGCGGCCCGGATGAGTAGGTTTTTTGAGGAGGTGGAGGACCGGTGTGGGCAAAGTCCTGCGAATCATGTGCACATGTTTTGGGCGTGTCAGAGGCTGAGGGGATTTTGGCAGGGATTTTCAGATGTCATGTCAGAGATCCTGGAAGGGAGGGTAACATGATGGCAATATGTGGAGTGTTGGAAAATCCGGGAGCCCGGGGAGGTGAGGGTAAGGGGGGAGAGGCCAGCATTTTGGCCTTTGCCTCCCTGGTGTGGCCCGGAGACAGATTCTGTTGGGATGGAGGGACTCGGAGTCTCCAAAGTCGGGTGTTTGGGTCAGTGACATGGCAGGGTTTCTTAAGCTAGAGAAAATTAAGTTCGCCTTTACAGGGGTTCGCTCGGAGGTGGCAGCCGTTCATCGACTTCTTCAAGGAAAATTGACCGTTGGGGGGGGGGGGGGGGGGGGGGGGTGGGGGGGGGTGGAGGTATGGAAGTGAAGAATAAGGGCAGAGAATCTAATGTATTAGTAGTTAAGGTTTAGGGATGGGGGACTTGGGTTTGTTATTGCAGGGCTCTTGCGTGTATTGGATCTCTCTGTTTAAAATGTTAAATATGTTAAAATTATAAATGCCTCAATAAAATATTATCTTAAAAAAAGTCCCAACTGTTAATAATTGAAGAGAGGGTGGGCGTGGGACTTTGTCCTAGCAGACAAGTCAACTCCAGTTGGGCAGCCAGGGTTATGACATGCAAATGACCTTTGTATGGCTCCCTTTGAATTTGGTCTGTGCGGGCCCAAGGGGTGGAGGGACAGGGTGGTGGTAGTTGGAGGGGGAGGGGAGGTTAGTGTCTCTTGTGGGATAACAAGGTGCAAGCTTCTTCAATGCTGCCAGGGGTCAAAGGTCACATAGGTTCAGCCAATTCAAATGGTCTTTGTCCAGTATTTAAAATGTTAGAAATAGCCATGAGGATTCTATATATATTTTGTTTAAAAAATACAGGGTGAGGTCTTAGATCCCCTCCAGATGTATTAACATGTGCCCGTCTGTCTCTCTCTGCCTCTCTCTCTCGCTCTGGTTCTTTTTCACAGATAAATGCAGCATCTGCGGAACAGCCTGCAAACACTTGGCACTGACAGACAAAGTAAGCACCACTGACCTACTTTCCATTACTATTCCTGCTTGATTTGCCAGGGTAGGCGGCGGCAGCAGTGGAATGGTGGGAGTTGAAGTCCAGGGCATTGTCTAAAATTTAGAGCCAGACCTTTAGGTCCTGAAATTGGTTCAAAGGTTGCTGGAGGTTTGGAGATTCCCCTCCATGGCGCCTCGAATCAATTGTTCATTTTAAATCCAGAGACTGATAGATTTTTTTTTCTTAAAATAAGGCGATAGGAGGCAAAAGGAAAGGATGTGTGGAGTTTGGGGATTGCAGATAAACTGTGATCACACTTTGTGTAACACTGGGTTTATTCCAGTGAGCAGTGCGTGTGTGTAACGGTGAAGTGTGTGAACACACTGGGTGTGTTCAGTGAGCGGTTTGTGTGTGTGTAAAACAGTGTGTTATGCTGGGTGACGACACCCTGGACTAGCGCGCGGTTAATCCCAGCTTCACTTGACAGGGAGTCACGACACAAGTGAAATTAGACATTATTTTAAAATACCCGAGGTCCTTGGCTGAACCCATTAAATTGCACTCACCAGGTTTGTAACTTTAACACGAATAACCTTTTATTATGTACAGTATTATAATTTGACTGACAGAAAAATGTAACTGATAACCTAATACCCCCACTCTCTGCATACTCACACATACACACAGACAAACAGCATAGAGGAGAAAGGGTGTCTGAAAGGCAAGGAAAAAATGAATTAAATAACAAGAATAAAAGATCTTTGATGCACTGGGGTGACTTCTAGGTAGTGTCTTTGTGATGTTCAGCTTTTGTTTCAGCACTTCTTCCTTCTAGGGCTTGAGGTGGTTTTCTCAGGGACAGTTGTCTACCTTCTCTAGATTTAGGATCATTTCAAATTTTCAGGCACTCACCGGTTTTAGAACAATAAAGAAGTTCTTTACTTCAGCAGAGAGAGAAAGAGAGACTGCCCCTTTCACGTCCAAGGTCCAAATACTTCTGCCCAGTTCTCTTAAAAAGCATCACGCAGGAACCAATCACTGACTGTTGTAAGATAGAACACTGCCCCTGGCCAACCCATTGATTGCAAGCCAACCAATCAAACTGACTTCCTCCAAAGCTGCTTCCTAAGAGTCACTCAGCCCGAACGAGTCTGTTTCCTTCTTTCCAAAAATCTAAATCTAGGAACACACTGTCCTGACAAGCAGGCTGCCTCAGCTCGAGTCCTCTGCTTAAAGGCACATTCTGATTATGGCTCCACGGACCAAAAATAATAAAAAGAAAGAAAATGGGAATCAAGGAAATAAACAGGAAGGACTCTTACAACTAGATGTATTATAGTGAGCAGTGTGTGTGTAACAGTGAAATGCATATTGCACTGGGTGTGTTACAGTGAGCTGTGTCTGTGTTACAGTGAATGTGAGGGAGGGCATGTGTGGTGACAGCTACACTTGAATTGACGACTGGTGTATTTTCAGTAGTCCCTGCACTCGGGTGAGCTCGGGTGTCCACAGTGCGTTGGATAACGCCCGCCCGCCCCCTCCCCCTCCGGGCCCCATCCGCAACAACCATCAGCACGTCTAGTACACAGGATGGAGGAGGTTGGAGGGTAGGGCTTGGGTAATGTGGTCAAAACCTGCAGACGCAAAGATGAACCTTTCTACTCTTTTCTAGATGGCAAACTACGAAAAGATGTACTTCAAAAAGCCATCGGATATTTGCAGGAGGTACCTGGAGCATGTTGCACAGGTCGGTGTCAACATCAGGGGTTAATACCCGCACAGCATCACACACACACTGGAAATGCTCAGCAGGTCAAGGCAGAGTCCGGGAAGAGAAAGAGTTTTTTTTGCTGAAGTTGGAGGAGTTATTAATTTTTGCACAGTTACAGGGGCCGGGAAAGTTGGGAGAGGAGAAAGAACAAAGCACAAAGTAGTGATAGGACCTAAAGCAGGAGTAAGTGAATGATGATGGGAATGATGGCACAAAAAAGGTGGGCCTAGATGATCTGTAAAAGGCAAGAGGCAAGCCATTACAGAGCACCTCTGTCCAAGAAAAATGAGAGCACTGGTGTTCGTCTGAAATCTTTCAACTTAAAAATTTTTTTTTTAGAATACCCAATTCATTTTTTCCAATTAAGGGGCGGTTTAGCGTGGCCAATCCACCTAGCCTGCACACCTATGGGTTGTGCGGGCGAAACCCACACAAACACGGGGAGAATGTGCAAACTCCACACGGACAGTGACCCAGAGCCGGGATCAAACCTGGGACCTCAGCGCCGTGAGGCAGCAGGGCTAACCCACTGTGCAACCGTGCTGCCCATGAAATCTTTCAACTTGGTGTTGAGTTGCGAAGGTTGTAAAGCGCCCAACTGACATTTCCTCAGGTTTTGGTCTGCTTATTTGAGGAGGGATGTAGTTGTTTTAGAGGCAGTTCAGAGGGGGTTCCGGAGATTCATTCCTGATATGAAGGGAGATTGCGTAGTTTAGACCTATACTCTCTTGAGTTTAGAAGAATGAGAGGAAATCTAATTGAGGTACATAAAATGATAAAAGAGAATTGACAGAGTACACTTAGAGCGGATGCTTCCTCTTGCGGGGCAATCTAGGACGAGAGGCCATAGTTTTAGGATAAGGGGTAGTAGATTTAAAACAGAGATGAGGAACAGTCACCTCTCTCAAAGGGTCATGAATCTCTGGAATTCACTCCCCCAGAGTGGGGTGAATGCCAGGACATTGAGTGAATTTAAGGAGGTGATAGATTTTTAATTAGTAACGAGTTGAAGGATTATGGAGAACAGACAGGAAAGTGGAGTGGAGGCTGAGAGGAGATCAGCCATGATCGTATTGGTTGGCGAAGAGGGCTCGAGGAGCTGAATTGCAAACTCTTGCTCCTTCATGGAATCCCTAAGGGACACAAGGAGGACATTCAGCCCATTGAGTCTGCACCAACCCTTCAAAAGAGCACCCTACCTAGGCCCAATTCCTGCTCTAGCCGTGTATCCCCACCAACCTTTGGACACGAAGGGTAATTTAGCATGGCCAATCCACCGAACCTGCAGACCTTTGGACTTTGGGAGGATACCGGAGCACCCGGAGGAAACTCACGCAGACACGGGGAGAACGTGCAGTCTCCACACACAGTCACCTGAGGTCGGAATCAAACCTGGATCCCTGGTGCTGTGAAGCAGCAGTGCCATCCATTGTGCCACCTTGCCACCCCTGTGCCACCCCTTGTTCTTACATTCACCAGGATATGGATGTCGCTGGCCAGGCCCAGTATGGCCCATCTCTAATTGCCCATCAAGAAGGTAGTGGGCTTCTTGAACCCGCTACAATCCCTGCGTGGCATAGGTAACACCCACAATTCTGTCAGGGAGGGAGTTCCAGGATTTTCACCCAGCGACAGTGAAGGAACGGCCGATATATTTCCCAGTCAGGATGGTGAGTGTGGGGCTCAGAGGGGAACTTGCAGGTGGTGGAGTTCCCCATGTGTCTGCTGCCCCTTGTCCTTCTAGATGGGAGAGGTGGTGAGTTTGGAAGGTGCTGTCGAAGGAGCCTTGGTGAGTCGCTGCGGTGCATCTTGTAGATGGTACACACGCTGCTGCCGCTGTGTGTCGGTGGTGGAGGGAGTGAATGTTTGTGGATGGGGTGCCGATCAAAGCGGGGCTGCTTTGTCCTGGATGGTGTCGAGCTTCTCGAGTGTTGTCGGAGCCGCACTCACCCAGGCAAGTGGAGAGTATCCCATCACACTCCTGACTTGTGTCTTGTAGATGGTGGACAGGCTTTGGGGAGTCAGGAAGTGAGTTACACCTCACACGGTTCCCAGCCTTTGAACTGCTCTGGTAGCCACAGCATTTATATGGCTGGCCCCATTCAGTTTCTGGTCAATGGTAACCCCCAGGATGTTGATAATGGGAGATTCAGCGATGGTTATGCCATTGAATGTCATGGGGAAATTGTTAGATTTTATGTTGTAGGAGATGGGCATTGCTTGGCACTTGTATGGCATGAATGTTACTGGCCACTTGCCAGCCCCAAGCCTGGATATTGTCCTGGTCTTTCTGCATTTGGACATGGACTGCTTCATTAACTGAGGAGTCGCAAATGGTGCAATCATCAGCGAACATCCTCACTTCTGACCTTATGTTGGCAGGAAGATCATTGATGAAGATGGTTGGGCCTAGGGCACTACCCTGAGGAACTCCTGCAGTGATGTCTCGGGACTGAGATGACTGACCCCCAACCACCGCAACCCTCTTCCTTTATGCCAGGTATGACTCCCAACCAGAGGAGGGCTTTCCCCCTGATTCCCATTGACTCCAGTTTTGCGAGGGCACCTTGATGCCATTCTCGGCCAAATGCTGTCTTGATATCAAGGCTGCTCACACTGCCCTCCCCTCTGGAGTTCAGCTCTTTTGTCTATGTTTGAACCAAAGCTGTGATGAGGTCAGGAGCTGAGTGACTCTGATGGAACCCAAACTGAGCGTCAGCGAGCAGGTTATTGCTGAGTAAGTGCTGTTTGATAGCACTGTTGATGACACTTTCCATTACTTTGCTAATGATCGAGAATAGAGTGATGGGGCTGTAATTGGCTGGATTGGATTTGTCCTGCTTTTCGAGGACAGGAAATACCTTGGAAATTTTCCACATTGCCGAGTAGATGCCAGTGGGGTTGGGCCTCGGTAGAGTGGTCTTTCGATGGGTCAGTGCAGACTTGATGGGCTAAGTGGCCTCCTTTTGAACTGTGGGGATTCTATGATACTCTGAGGAACTCCTGCAGTGACGTCCTGGAGCTGAGATGATTGGATTTGTTTATTGTCACGTGTACCGAGGTACAATAAAAAGAATTGTTCTCCGTACAGTCCAGACAGATCATTCCATACAATTTTAATGAGGTATTTTTGGCATTACAAACAACAACAGTATAAAAACAGTGTATAAAGAACCATAAACATAGTGCAAACACCGACACCCATCCCTCCAAGACCCGCCTATTTAACCCCTACTCTACGCTACCCTAGCCCCCCCCCCCCCCCCCCCCCCCCCCCCCCCCCGCACCTTGCTGACGATTAATTCTACGCAAAGACTCGATGAATGGTTGTCACCTCCTGGCGAACCCTGACACCGACCCTCTCAAGGCGAACTTAATCTTCTCCAGTCCGAGAAAACTCGCCATGTCGGTTAACCAGGCCTCCGACTTCGGGGGCTTTGAGTCCCTCCAAGCTAATAATATCCTTCTCCGGGCTACCAGGGAGGCAAAGGCCAGAACATCTGCCTCTTTCTCCTCCTGGACTCCAGGATCTTCCAACACCCCAAAAATCAACACCTCTGGACTCATTGCGACCCTTGTTTTCAATACTCTGGACATGGTGGCCGCAAACCCCTGCCAATATCCCCTAAGTTTTGGACACCCCAGAACATTTGGACATGGTTTGTTGGTCCGCCCGCCCATTTTACACACCTGTCTTCCACCCCAAAGAACCTACTCATCCGGGCCACTGTCATATGGGCCCGGTGTACCACCTTGCATTGGTTCAAGCTGAGCCTTGCACATGTAACGGTCGTGTTAACTCTGCCCAACGCGTCCGCCCATAAGCCGTCCTCCATCTCTCCCCCAAGCTCCTCCTCCCACTTACGCTTCAGCTCCTCGGTCTGCGTCTCCTCCGCCCCTATTAGTTCTTTGTAGATGTCCGAGACGCTCCCCTCTCCCACCCATCCCCTACACACTACCCTATCCTGGATCCCCCTTAGTGACAGGAGTGGGAAGGATTATACCTGCATGCGCAGAAAGTCCCGCACCTGTAAATATCTGGGGCGAAATTCTCCAGAAACAGCGCGATGTCCGCCGACTGGCGCCCAAAACGGCGCAAATCAGTCGGGCATCGTGCCGCCCCAAAGTTGCGGAATGCTCCGCATCTTTGGGGGCCGAGCCCCAACCTTGAGGGGCTAGGCCCGCGCCGGACGCATTTCCGCCCCGCCAGCTGGCGGAAAAGGCCATTGGTGCCCCGCCAGCTGGCGCGGAAATGACATCTCCGGGCGGCGCATGCGCGGGAGCGTCAGCGGCCGCTGACGGCATTCCCGCGCATGCGCAGTGGAGAGAATCTCTTCCACCTCCGCCATGGTGGAGACCGTGGCGAAGGCAGAAGGGAAAGAGTGCCCCCACGGCACAGGCCCGCCTGCGGATCGGTGGGCCCCGATCGTGGGCCAGGCCACCGTGGGGGCACCCCCCGGGGCCAGATCACCCCGCGCCCCCCCAGGACCCCAGAGCCCGCCCGCGCCGCCTTGTCCCGCCGGTAAGGTAGGTGGTTTAATCTACGCCGGCGGGACAGGCATTTTAGCGGCGGAACTTCGGCCCATCCGGGCCGGAGAATCGCGGGGGGTGGCCCGCCAACCGGCGCGCCGTGATTCCCGCCCCCCGCCGAATATCCAGTGGTGGAGAATTCGGCAACTGGCGGAGGCGGGATTCATGCCAGCCCCCGGCGATTCTCCGACCCGGTGGGAGGTCGGAGAATCTCGCCCTTGAAGTCATTCCCGCTTGCCAACCCAAACTTCTCCTCCAGCGCCCTTATGCTAGGGAAGCTCCCTTCCAGGAACAGGCCCCCCATCCTCTCAATTCCCGCCCTTCGCCATACTCGAAACCCCCCATCCAGGCTCCCTGGGGCAAACCGGTGGTTGTCACATATTAATGGCCAAACCGATGCTCCCACTGCTCCAGCGCACCTCCTCCACTGACCCCAGATTCTCAGGGCCGCCACCACCACGGGGCTGGTAGAATATCTCGCCGGCGGGAACGGCAGAGGTGCCGTTATCAATGCCCCCAAGCTGGTGCCCCTACATGAAGCTGCTTCCATCCGTTCCCAAGCCAACCCCTCCCCCACCACCCACTTCCTTATGTCAATATTGCCCACCCTGTAGTAATTACTGAAGTTTGGCAGGGCAAGACCCCCCTCCCCCCGATTCCTCTCGAACATCGCCTTCTTCACCCGCCCAGACAAAGCCCAAAATGATTTTGTTAATCCTCTTAAAAAAGGAACGCGGGATGAAAATTTGGAGGCATTGGAATACAAATAAAAATCTTGGTAGGAACATCATCTTAACCATCTGCACCCTCCCAGCCAGCGACAGCAGTAGCGCATCCCATCTCCGGAACTCGCCCCTCATCTGCTCGACCAACCGGGACAAGGTCAACTTGTGTAACCGGCCCCAGTCGTGCGCCACTTGTATCGCCACCAGCCCCTTCCAACCCCTTGAAGCTCTCAGAGCAGTTGCCAGCGGCTCTTTAGCTAATGCAAACAGCAGTGGGGAGAGGGGGCATCCCTGTCTTGTCCCCTGGTGCAGTCTAAAATAGTCCGAGGTCGTCCTATTCGTCCTTACACTGGCCTCTGGGGCCTGGTACAACAGCTTAACCCAGTCGATAAAGCCCCTACCGAACCCAAACCGTCCCAGCACCTCCCATAGATAGTCCCACTCCACCCGGTCAAACGCCCTCTCCGCATCCATGGCTACCACTACCTCAACCTCCCTACTCTCTGGGGGCATCATAATCACGTTGAGCAGCTTTCTTATATTGGCCACCAACTGCCTGCCCTTGACAAACCCGGTTTGATCCTCCATAATCACATCCGGCACACAGTCTTTAATCCTGGAGGCCAAAACTTTGGTCAGCAGCTTTGCGTCCACGTTAAGCAGTGAGATCGGCCTATAAGACCCACAAAGCTCCGGGTTCTTGTCCCCCTTCAATATTAACAAAATAGTGGCCTGTGACATCGTCGGGGGCAGCACCCCTCTGTCCCTCGCCTCATTGAAAACCTTGACCAGCAACGGCCCTAATATCCCCGAGAACCTCTTGTAGAATGCCACCGGATACCCGTCCGCTCCTGGGGCTTTACCTGACTGCATTGCCTTCAAGCCCTCAGCTATTTCTTCGGCCCTGATCGGGGCCCATGGCCCATCCACCAGCTCCCTGCCCACACTTGGGAAGATCAGTCCGTCCAAAAAGCGTCTCATCCCTTCGGGCCCCGTGGGGGGTTCCAAGCGAAGAGTCTGCTGTAAAAGTACCTGAACGCCCTATTTAGCCCAGCCAAGTCCCCTACCAAGTTCCCATCCCCATCAACCACCTTTTCTATTTCCCTGGCCGCCTCCCTCTTCCTAAGCTGCTGTGCCAGCATTCTGCTGGCCTTCTCCCCGTGTTCATAAAACGCCCCCCTCGCCTTTCTCAGCTGCTCCACCGCTCTCCCTGTGGACAGCACCCCGAACTCAGCCTGCAACCTCCGACGTTCCCTTAACAGCTCCACCCCCGGGGTCGCCACATACCTCCTATCTATCTGTAGGATCTCCTTAGCCAGTCGGTCCGTCTCTGCCCTATCCGTCCTGTCCCTATGAGCCCGGATCGAAATCAGCTCCCCTCTCACCACTGCTTTCAGCGCCTCCCAGACCACCGCTGCTGAGATTTCCCCCGTGTCGTTAACCTGCAGGTAGTTCTGCATGCACTTCCTCACCCTCTCGCACACCGCCTCGTCCGCCAACAAACCCACGTCCAATCTCCATTGCGGGCGCTGGAGGCTCTCCTCACTAATCTGCAGTTGCACCCAATGTGGGGCATGATCCGAAATAGTGATGGCCGAATACCCCGTGTCCACCACCCCCGCCAGCAAATCTCTGCTCAAAATGAAAAAAATCAATCCGGGAGTAAACTTTATGCACATGCGAATAAAAAGAAAACTCCCTCCCCGTCGGCTGCCTAAACCTCCATGGGCTGATCCCCCCCATCTGCTCCATGAACCATTTCAGTTCCTTCGCCATTGCTGGCACCCTCCCCGTTTTCGAACACGACCGGCCCAGGCCGGGGTCGATGACCGTATTAAAATCCCCTCCCATCACCAACTTGTGCGAGCCCAGGTCAGATATCTTCCCCAGCACCCTCTTTATAAATTCTACATCGTCCCAGTTCGGCGCGTACACGTTGACCAAGACTACCTTCCTCCCCTCCAGCTTACCGCTCACCATGATGTAATCCCCTCCCCCCTCCCCCGTTCGAGACTATACTACCCACCTGGAATTGCACCCGCTTATTGATTTAAATCGCCATCCCTCTAGTCTTGGTGTCCAGCCCCGAGTGAAAGACCTGACTGACCCAACCCTTCCTTAGCCTAACTTGATCCGCTACTTTCAGGTGTGTCTCCTTCAGATGCGCAAACACACGTGCCCTCTTGAACGGCCCATTCAACCCTCTAACATTCCAGGTGATTAGCCTGGTTGGGGGGCACCGCGACCCCCCTCCCCCGAACAGCCATCCCCTTTCCTGGGCCCGCCCACAGCCAATGCGCCGCGTCTCCATCGGCCCGCCTCCTGGCAGCGCCCATCCCGACCTCTCTGTCCCAAAACCTAGGTCCCTCCCTCGTCAGCAGAGTAACTCACCCCCCTCACCCCCTAACAACACCACCTTGTAACCTAACCCCTGCCATATATTGAACATATACACACCCCCCACTGTGCTTCAGCAGACTAGCTCACCCAGCTAGCCTGGTGACCCTCGCCTCCGGCGCCAAGATGTCTCCCACCTATTGTTCCCTACTCCCCTCCTCCCTGCCTATCGAAACCACTTGCCTCATCAAACCGAGACCGAACAATCTCCCAATAACCATAGGAGACAACCCAAAACGAAAAACCTGCAAAGAACCCCTCCAATAGTGCAAATCAAAGTAATAAAAAGTAAAAAGCCCCCACCAGCCACCCCCACCAAAACACCAAAAACCCCTAGAAACCGAATAACTTTTACTTCCCCCACCTTCAACCAAACTCAAATACAGAAGAGAAACGACAATCAAAACATATACACATCACTCAGAAAAGTTACAGCTTGAAACCAAAAAGTTCTCAGTTCTGCGCCAGCCCCTTCTTCTTGGCAAAGTCCATCGCTTCTTCGGGCGACTCGAAATAATGGTGCTGGTCCTCGTGCGTAACCCAAAGACGTGCCGGGTAAAGCAGCCCAAATTTCACCTTCTTAAACAGGATCTCCTTCACTTGCTTGAAGCCTGCCCTCCTTCTGGCCACATCCACGCTCAGGTCCTGATAGACACGCAATAAGCTATTGTCCCATTTGCAGCTCAGCGTACGCTTGACCCACTGAAGAACACACTCCTTGTCCAGACATCTGTGGAACCGGACCACCATCGCCCTTAGGGGGGTCCCCCGGCCGTGGCTTCCTCGCCATCGCCCTGTGCGCCCTGTCCACCTCCAGTGGTCGGGGAAAAGCCCCCTCCCCCAGAAGCTTCTGAAACATACTCGTCACAAACGCGCCAGCATCAGCCCCCTCAGCCCCTTCCGGGAGACAATTCTTAAGTTCTGCCGGCGAGCTCTGTTCTCCAGATCTTCCACCTTCTCCAGCAGCCTCTTTTGCTGATCCTTCAGCATCCCCACCTCCAACTCAACCCCCGTTTGATGCTCCTCCTGGTCCACCAGCACTTTCTCCAACTTCTGAATCGTCCGATCCTGGGCATCCAGCCTGCGCTCCAGCCGATCGATCGACTCCTTTATCGGGTCAAGACAGTCCCGTTTCTGTCTGGCGAAGCCCTCCTGGATGACCTGCATCAGCTCCTCTGTCGATGGCTGGGCCGTCGCAGCAGGGGTCCGAACATCAGCTATGTTGTCTTCAGCTGCCACCTCCACCCAGCCCTTGCTTATTTTTTTATTTCTTCCTTTTCGGTCCCTTGGGGTTCTCTGTTCCATACACCACTGTGTGGATCCAGAGCCTAAACGTCTGCGCCTTCAAAGCCAAAACTCAAAACCACGAAAAAGTCGGGGGAAAAAGGTCCAAAAGTCCGGCCAGAGCGGGAGCCACCAAATGTGCGACTTACTTCCTCATAGCAACCACTGGAAGCAATCATGAAAAATATTTTTTTTAAATTTAGAGCATCCAATTATTTTTTTACAATTAAGGGGCAATTTAGCATGTCCAATCCACATACCCTGCACATCTTTGTGGTTGTGGGGGTGAGGCCACGCAGACAGGGGGAGAATGTGCAAGCTTCAGAGGGACAGTGACCCGGGGCTGGGATCGAACCCGGGTCCTCGGTGGGGTGAGGCAGCACTGCTATCCACTGCGCCATCGTGCCACCCATGAAAAACAAACAGAACATAAATACACAATGTAAAGACATAGACACAGGCATTGGTTGAAGCATACAGGAGGGCAGTGTGGTAATACCAGGTATTGCAGTACCTGAGAGGTGGATGACCATTGGCTAGACATAGGAGTCTACCATTGGCTAACGTACATAGCTCCGCCCTGAGAGGCGGGATATAAGAACCAATGCCGTCCCTGCAGCCTTCACTTTCTGTATTGAAGCAGCTGGGCACAGTTCTAGCTGATTAAAGCCTATTATGTGGAGATGCCGGCGTTGGACTGCGTGAGCACAGTACGAAGTCTTACAACACCAGGTTAAAGTCCAACAGGTTTGTTTCGATGTCACTAGCTTTCGGAGCGCTGCTCCTTCCTCAGGTGAATCACCTGAGGAAGGAGCAGCGCTCCGAAAGCTAGTGACATCGAAACAAACCTGTTGGACTTTAACCTGGTGTTGTAAGACTTCGTACTAAAGCCTATTAGTTATGACTCACCTTGTCTCGAGAGTAATTGATTGTGCATCAATTTAATCAGCTATTACTTCTGAAAGGATGGATCTCCGCATCAAGCCGGAGTGCCTTCAGCTCAGCCCCCACCCAGACAACTCCGCTGCTATTTTCAAGCATTGGCTGGCGTGTTTTTAAAAAATATATATTTTAATAAAGTTTTCAAACACAATTTTTCCACTTTACAAATCAACATAAGAGATAACACAATAGCTAATAAGTAACATTATTTAAATAAAATAGTGAACTAACAAAGTAACAAAAAATAGTGGCCCCCCCCCTCCTCTGGGCTGCTGCTGCTGACGATCTATTTTCCCTTAACGTTCCGCGAGATAGTCAAGGAACGGTTGCCACCGCCTGGAGAACCCCTGAGCCGATCCTGTTGATCCCCAAATTTCTTTCTCTGTCAGTCTGGCCTCAATAAAAGTTGAGATGGATTCGCACGTAAAAAGAAGTTATTTATTTAGCTTGCAAGCTTGATTCATTTCATAGAAATATAAGAGACATCCAGTTTCCTATATCCCAGAAAGCGAATGAACAAAGAAACAAAGGGATCTCTGCAAATCAATTCAAATGGTATCAAGTTTCACATACTCGACGGACATAGGTCAGCCTATGTCCCTCCTGACCTGTTCGATCTATTCTGATTGGCTCACTTCCAATCCCTTTCTCTGGCCCCTATCAATGCAGCATCACTCTCATAGACACACCTCTTCCTGCTTTTTCCATGCGGTCTCAAACCCCTTTGTCCCTAACTGCCAGAATCAAAGTGGCTTATTTCTACATTACATTAACTAGTATCTCTAAAGTAACTATTTTATATCACATTCGTCAATCCTCTCAACGCAAACTTCATTCGTTCCAGTTTTATGAACCCTGCCATATCGTTTATCCAGGCCTCCACGCCGGGGGGTTTCGCTTCCTTTCACATAAGTAAGATCCTTCGCCGGGCTACCAAGGACGCAAAGGCCAGAATATTGGCCTCTTTTGCCTCCTGCATTCCCGGCTCTTCCGCTACCCCAAATATAGCTAACCCCCAGCCTGGCTTGACCCGGACCTCCACCACCTTTGAAATCACCTTTGCCACTCCCCTCCAGTACTCATCCAGTGCCGGACACGACCAGAACATATGTGTGTGGTACGCCGGGCTTCCCAAGCACCTCCCGCACCTGTCCTCCACTCCGAAGAACCTGCTCAGTCTTGCTCCCATCATGTGTGCTCTGTGTAGAACATTGAATTGTATCAGGCTAAGCCTGGCACACGAGGAAGAGGAATTTACCCTACTTAGGGCATCAGCCCACAGCCCCTCCTCAATCTCCTCCCCAAGCTCTTCTTCCCATTTTCCTTTCAGCTCCTCTACCAGTGCCTCCCCCTCGTCTCTCATCTCCTGATATATTTCGGACACTTTGCCCTCCCCGACCCATACCCCCGAAATCACTCTATCCTGGATCCCCTGTATCGGGAGCAGCGGAAATTCCCTCACCTGTTGCCTCGTAAACACCCTCACTTGCATATGTCTGAAGATATTCCCTGGGGGCAACTCATACTTTTCCTCCAGCGCTCCCAGGCTCGCAAACACCCCATCAATAAACAAGTCTCTCAATCTCCTAATTCCTGCCCGATGCCAGCTCTGGAACCCTCCATCTTCCTGGGACAAACCTATGGTTATGCCTGATCGGGGACCACACCGAGGCACCCGTCACCCCCCTATGTCGCCTCCATTGCCCCCAGATCCTTAGGGTTGCCACCACCACTGGGTTTGTGGTATATCTTTTCGGGGAAAGCGGCAGCGGCGCCGTCACCAGCGCCTTTAGGCTCGTTCCTTTACAGGACGCCATCTCCAGCCTCTTCCACGCCGCCCCCTCTCCCTCCCTCATCCACTTACAAACCATCGCCACATTGGCGGCCCAGTAGTAGTCGTCCAGATTCGGCAATGCCAGTCCCCCTCTGTCCCTGCTGCGCTGCAGGAACCCCCTCCTTACCCTCGGGGTCTTCCCTGCCCACACAAAACTCATAACACTCCTATCTATTTTCTTGAAAAAGGCCTTAGTGATCAGAATGGGGAGACATTGAAACACAAAAAGAAACCTTGGGAGGACCATCATTTTTACCGCCTGCACTCTGCCCGCCAGTGAGAGCGGCAGCATATCCCACCTCTTGAAATCCTCCTCCATCTGCTCCACCAGCCGCATCAGTTTGAGTTTGTGTAGAGTTCCCCAGCTCCTGGCTACCTGAATCCCCAAATATCGGAAGCTCCTTTCCACTCTCCTTAACAGCAGGGCGTCTATCCCTCTTCCCTGATCCCCAGGGTGTACTATGAAAAGCTCACTCTTCCCCATATTAAGCCTATATCCCGAAAAATCTCCAAACTCCCTCAATATCTGCATAACCTCTGTCATCCTCTCTACAGGATCCGCCACATATAACAGTAGGTCATCTGCGTAGAGTGACACTCAATGTTCCTCTCCCCCTCTAACCACCCCCCTCCATTTCTTAGAGTCTCTCAACGCTATGGCCAGTGGTTCAATTGCCAACGCGAATAGTAATGGGGACAGGGGGCACCCCTGCCTTGTTCCCCGATGTAACCGAAAATACTCCGATCTTTGCCGATTTGTGACTACACTTGCCACCGGGGCCCCGTATAGGAATTCCCTAAGCATCCTCATTACCTCTGGCATTCCTCCCACCGGGTCCGCCACATACAGCAGCAGGTCGTCCGCATAAAGCGACACCCTGTGCTCCTCCCCACCCCGCACCAACCCCCTCCAGTTCCTCGACTCAGTGCCATAGCCAGGGGTTCAATCGCCAGTGCGAAGAGCAGGGGGGACAGGGGACACCCCGTCTCGTCCCTCGGTGCAACCGAACGTACTCGGACCTCCTATTTGTGGCCACACTCGCCATCGGGACCTCGTACAACAGCCTAACCCACCTGACAAACCCCTCCCCAAACCCGAACCTCTTCAGCACCTCCCACAGGTACCCCCACTCTACCCTATCGAAAACTTTCTCAGCGTCCATCGCCACCACTATCTCCGCCTCCCCCTCCCTCAGCGGCATCATGATAACGTTCAAAAGCCTCCGCACATTCGCGTTCAACTGTCTCCCCTTCACAAACCCCGTCTGGTCTTCATGGATGAAAGAGCACCCTACTCAAGGTCAACACCTCCACCCTACCCCCATAACCCACTAACCCCACCCAACACTAAGGGCAATTTGGGACATTAAGGGCAATTTATCATGGCCAATCCACCTAACCTGCACATCTTTGGACTGCGAGAGGAAACCGGAACACCCGGAGGAAACCCACGCACACACGGGGAGGATGTGCAGACTCCGCACAGACAGTGACCCAAGCCGGAATCGAACCTAGGATCCTGGAGCTGTGAAGCAATTGTGCTATCCACAATGCTACCGTGCTGCCCACATAGGTTTTGTGAGGAGGTGGAGGATAGGTGTGGGCGATGCACGGGAGGGCCTGCGGACTATGTAAACTTCCTTTGGGCTTGTCTGAAGCTGCAGGAATTCTGGCAAGGGTTTGCGGACGTTATGTCCGAGGTGTCGAAGGTGAAGGTGGTCCCGAGTCCAGAAGTGGCGATCTTTGGAGCGTCGGAAGACCCGGGATTCCAGGGAGGGAGAGAGGCCGATGTGCTGGCCTTTGTCTCTCTGGTAGCCCGGAGACAGATCTTGCTGGAATGGAGGGACCTGAGGCCGCCGAAACCTGGTGGAATTCCTCAGGTTGGATAAGATCAAGTCCTCCGTGAGAGGGACTGTGGAGAGGTTAGCCCGGAGAGGGAAACTGTCGACTACTTCAAGAATAGTTAAGAAGTCGGGACTGGTGTTTAAAAAAAGGAGCTGTGGGAGGTGGAGTGTAGCGGCAGGGAGGGTGCACGATTGAGTGTTAGAGATTTATTTGCTATGATCTTGTTTGCTCTCTTTTTGGTTGTGTTTGATGTATATATATACAAATGCCTTAATAAAAACATTTTCTTAAAAATTCATGAAGGATCCGCCTTCTCGACCTTTGCTCCTTTCCTGAGTTGTGGTGACCTTCAGGTTAAATCACCACCAGTCAGCTCTTCCCCTCAAAGGGGAAAGCAACCTATGGTCCACCTGTGGTGAGGATGAGGTGAAGTCTAGCAGCTATGCCCGTCAGGACTCGACCAGCTCAGTCTGTGGTGGTACTATCAAGCCACTATTGGTGATGGATGTTGAAGCCCCCCAGTTCCCCCCACCCCCATCCCACCCAGAATACAGCCTGTACCTTGCCACCCTCAATGCTTGCTCCGGGTGACGCTCAACATGAAGGAGTACTGATTCATCAGCTGAAGAGGGCCTGTGTGTGGTAATCAGCAAGAGATTTGTTTGCCCATGTTTTGACCTGTATCTATGAGACTTCATGGGGTCCAGAGTGGATGTTGAGGACCCCCCAGGGCAACTCCCTCCCGAATGTAAACCACTGTGCCGCCACCTCTGCTGGTGATAGTGGTGTCTGGGACATCGTCTGTAAGGTATGATTCTGTGAGTATGACTATGTCATGCTGTAGCTTGACTATTCTGTGAAACAGCTCTCCCAACGCACAAGCCCCCAGATGTTGGTAAGGAGAACTTTGCAGGGTCGACAGGCCTGGGTTTGCCACTGTCGCTCCTGATGCCGAGTGGTCCCCCGTCTGGTTTCATTCCTTTTTTTCGCAATTTTGTCACAGCTGAGTGAGTTCGCTAGGTCATTTCAGAGGACAGCAGTTACGAGTCAACCATAATGCTGTGGGGGATGTGGAGTCATGCAGGTTTCCCCTTCCCTAAAGCAGGATATCAGTGAACCAGATGGGGGATTTTTTTAACACGAGCCGTCTCATCGGTCCTGATGGATTCAAATTCCACCAGCTGCCGTGGTGGGTTTCGATCCTGGGTCTCTGGATTGCCAGCCTTGCGACAATACCATTTCGCTGCTGCCCCCTTCAGTTAAGCCCTGCCTGAAGTGGCTCAGGAGCCCCCATTCTGGCACGGCCGTCTCTGCGTATTTGCTGCAGAGGAAGGCAGTGGGGCCAGAAATTTAGGTGCGCAATTCACTGTCGTCCGTTTCATCTGGGCTCTCTACCAAGCCAGCTGTGCCTTCCGTTTCTGCTCACCTCTCCCGAAGCCTCTCCATACTGTTGTGGCCTTCCAGAGGTCACGGCCGTCATGGGGGTGGATGGCTGTTTCCCTGCTCCTGTCAGTGTCTCTGTCCACCGTCTCCCTATCTCTCTTGCAGGTGTGCATGCCCAGGAGGTCGTGGCCCAGCGGCCAGTTCACCCTACAGGAGATCTTTGAGTAAATGCGAAGGTGTGAAATAGGAGCAGTGGTATGCCGTTTGCCCCACCCCCTGCTCAGGATCTTATTCACTGTAGTGATTTTTACTTGGATATGTACAGAAGGGGCTGATGAATAATGGAAAGACCACTAGGGGGAGCACTGGCGTGTATAAAAGGGGAAGCAAGCAGCCCTCTGGGCTGTTGGGTGGATTAGACCGTGAGGAGAACAGAGGCAGAGATTTAGCTCAGGGCTGCTGGTGTGGTCAGGCCTAGTTGTAGTGTATAGAAAAGTTGTAACCTTTCTACTAGTACAGTTCTTAAAGTAAGAACTCACGCAGTTATTTAAGTTGTGTTGCTCAATAAACCTTCTGTAAAACTTCTGGACGACTTTGAGCCTTCTTCCAAAGCCTCTACTGTAACTGAGTTGAGTAGCACAGATTACCTGCCTGACAGGTAACAAAACATTCACTTCAATCACGTCCCACACCCCAACTCTTCCGAATTCCAGTGGAACCAAGCCCAGCCTGTCCAACCTTTCCTTGTCAGACAACCTGCTCATTGCAGGGTCTCGATCTAATGGCCGTCGTCCATCTGACAAAAGCGGCCCAAGCAAGCGGAGACATCCTTGGCTGAGCAGTGAGTGTAGGCCCACCCAATTGGTACGCTCCAGACCCTCTTGAGTCCCGGTGACTGTGTGCTGCCGAGAGATACTGAGGATTAAATCTGAGACAGAGCGGATGGGAAACTTCAGACTTTCCTCCTTCTGGGTTTATATTATCCAGTCTCACCCACTGCGGGATGCAGGGTTTGGTAGACTCTCAGTGTGGTGCTCTCAGCTGTCGTCCCACACACTCTTACTCATTTTGGACATCACAGCTGAAGCTTTTGCGATGCATGTGTCGATTTTCAGTGTCAAGTGGCAGATTTCTGATGATACTTTGTTTATATTTTCATCCGCGGGAGGAATGTGGGCGTCGCTGCCTGGGTCCATCATTTATTGCCTGTCCCTAATTGCTCCTCATGAAGGTGGTGGTGGTGGGTGAACTGCCTTCTGGAACCTGCTGCTGTCAGCGTGGTGTGGGTAACACCCACAGTGCTGTCAGGGAGGGTCTTCCAGGATTTTGACCCAACGACAGTGCAGGAACGGCCGATATATTTCCAAGTCAGGATGGTGAGTGTGGGTCTCAGAGGGGAACTTGCAGGTGGTGCAGTTCCCCATCTGTCTGCTGCCCCTTGTCCTTCTAGATGGTAGAGATGGTGGGTTTGGAAGGTGCTGTCAAAGGAGCCTTGGTGAGTCGCTGCGGTGCATCTTGTAGATGGTACACACGCTGCTGTCACTGTGCGTCAGTGGTGGAGGGAGTGAATGTTTGTGGATGGGGTGCCAATCAAAGCGGGGCTGCTTTGTCCTGGATAGTGTTGAGCTTCTCGAGTATTGTTGGAGCCGCACTCACCCAGGCAAGTGGAGAGTATCCCATCACACTCCTGACTTGTGCCTTGTAAATGGTGAACAGGCTTGGTGGGGGGGGGGGGCGGGGAGTCAGGAGGTGAGTTAATCGCCACTGGATTCCCAGCCTCTAACCTGCTGTGTCTCTACAGTGTGAATTGGGGGAGGTGGGGGGTCAGAAATCAAACATAGAAAGGGTAAGGACGGCAGATTTCCCTTCCATTTATGAACCAAATGTCTTTGTCAATCGACGATAATTGTCATGGTGACCATTATATTCCAGATTTTATGAATTGAATTTAAATTCAGCTGATTTTGGTGGGATTTGAATCTGTGTTTCCCAAAGCATTAGCCTGGCCCAGCGACATTGCCACTATGCCATCGTCTCCCCTTGGTATTAGGTTTGAATGTGCCTACGGTGTCAATTATTTGTTCCCTGGGACTATGCTGTACATACATACATCCCCAGGTTTCAGTTTGTTCCTTGGGCCTGTGCGGTACATACATCCCTGGGTTTCAGGGGCGCGATTCTCCGCTCCCGCGCCGGTTGGGAGAATCACCTGGCACGCCATTTTTCCACGCGACGCCGGTCCGACGCCCTCCCGCGATTCACCCAAGTGGCGAGAACGGCCCCGTCGTGTTCTGCGCGGCCCAGGCCGAAGAATCGCCCGAGACACCCAAAATGGCGATTCTCCGCTATCCCCGCTATTCTCCGGCCCAGATGGGCCGAGCGGCCCGCCCAATACGACGGGTTCCCACCGGCGCCATCCACACCTGGCCACTGCCGGCGGGAACAGCGCGGGAACGCTGGGGGGGGAAGGCCTGGGGGGGGGTTCCTGCACCAGGGGGGGGGGCCTCAAATGGGGTCTGGCCCGCCATCAATGCCCACCGATCGGCGGGCTGGCCTCCCTGAAGGAGGACCTCCTTTCCTCCGCGCCCCGCAAGATCCATCCGACATCTTCTTGCGGGGCGGCCTCAGGGAGGACGGCAACCACGCGTGCGTGGGTAGGCGCCGGCCAACCCGCGCATGCGCAGGTGATGCCAGTTACCCGGCACCGGCCGCGTCATATATGCGGTGCCGCTTTTACACGGCGCCAATGCCCGGCACGTGCTGACGATGCTGCTTTCGTGACTCGCCCCTGAGTTCCTCGCGGCCCCACTCCTAGCCCATTTTCGGGCTTTGAATCGATCACGATCGGGGCCATTTCGCGCCGTCGTGAAACTCGATGGCGTTCACGGCGGCGTGGGCACTTAGTCGCGGGAGCGGAGAATCGCGCCCCAGATGTCTGTTCCCTGGGCCTGTGCTGTACGTATATCCCCGAGGTTAAGGTGTCTGTTCCCTGGGCCTGTGCTGTAAGCACATCCCTGGGTTTCATGTGTCTGTTCCCTGGGTCTGTGCTGTATGTACGTCTCCGGGTTGAAGGTGTTTGTTCCCTGGGCCTGTGCTGTATGTTGTTACGGATGCCTGGTCAGCCCTCAACAATGGCTAAGAGATTGAACCAGGCGGATAACCTTTTAAAGTTTCAAGACAGTGCCGAAAGATCGATTCGTTCGTGAATGATCATATAAGAAATAAGACTTGGTTATTTTCTCAACAAATTTTATTAAAACAAAAGAAAAGAAAACAATATTTAAACTTTTAAAATTTCAACTAACACTAACAGATTACATGCAGTTTCTTACCTTAACACTAGTTCCCACCAATCAACATTTTTCATGAAAATACAGCTTTCGTTCCACTTACACATACAGGCAAAGGCAACACTTGCATTTAGGAAGCAATGTTTCTTCGATTAGGGAAATTCGTTCAGAACCCTTCTCACTGCATCTTTTTTCTCTCTTTCTCTCTTGCATTCCCTAACGAGAAAGGGACCATGTGACTCAGCAGGTGTGAGCGTATCCCTCTGAGTCTGCTGCTAGCAGTCCTTTAACCCCTAAATTGACTGCTACAACTGGGACCCCATTCCTGGACGCAAGTTCCTAATATCTCCCACATCTTGACAATGTACATCCCCGGGTTTAGGTGTCCGTTCCCTGGGACTATGCTGTACATACATCCCCACTTTTAAGGTCTTCAGAAGCCCCTCACGGCGCAAGGACCCGGGTTCGATCCTGGCCGGCCCGGGTCACTGCCTGTGTGGAGTTTGCACATTCTCCCCGTGTCTGCTTGGGTCTCAAGCCCACAGCCCAAAGATGTGCAGTGTAGGTGGGTCGGCGACGCTAAATTTCCCCTTAATGGGAAAAATTTAAATAAAAAGGTCTCGACAAGCCTGGGACTGTGCTATACGTACATCCCCGGGTTTAAGGTCTGAACAACCCTTGGACTGTGCTGTACATATGTCCCCGGGTTTAAGGTGGCTGCTCCCTAATACGTCTCCCTGCTTCTTCACAGGTGACTAAATTCCAGAGGAAGCAGACCGAGCTACACCTGACCTACTATAAGTTCAGGATTTCTAAAATGGAGGCTGCCATGCAACAGGCACAATGCAAAATAATATCCCAGGACAAGTAAGTGTAGGCACCTCTGTCGACCGAACTGAACACTCCTTCTTCGCACTGTATTCCTCTGATTCCAACGCTTTCACTTTTAACAGTGATCCCCCCTCTTAATTTTTTTAATTAAAAAAAAATTCCAATTAAGGAGCAATATAGCAGGGCAGCACGGTGGCACAGTGGTTCGCACTGGGACTATGGCGCTGAGGACCTGGGTTCGATCCCGGCCCCAGGTCACTGTCCGTGTGGAGTTTGCACATTCTCCCCGTGTCTGCGTGGGTTTCACCCCCACAACCCAAAGATGTGCAGGGTGGGTGGATTGGCCACGCGAAATTGCCCCTCAATTGGAAAAAAATAATTGGGTACTTTTAAAAAAGGAGCAATTTAGCGTGGCCAATCCACCCACCCTGCACATCTTTGGGCTGTGGGAACGAGACCCAAGCAGACACGGGGAGAATGTGCAAACTCCACACGGACAGTGACCCAGAGCCGGTATCGAACCTGGGTTCTCGGCAGCGTGACCCCCTCTTTAATACTCTGCTATCGCCTTTTCATCAGTATTCCTGCGACATGAATAGTTTGCTTCCTTAATGATATTAGGTTAATTAAATACTGTGTTTACCCCCCTCCCCGGACACTGGTTGGTGTGGACAATATTCCCTGTAATCCGGGGGTTCCAAACAACGGGTTGCACCCCCCAAACCTCCCATTTGGGGTCACAGGATAAGTGATGGTGGGGAGGAGGGGCGGTTTCATGAGCGCAAGGGGTGCGTTGCCCTTGGTGGAGCGGAGACCGTTTGACAGTTCAATGCCACGCCGGGGATCCGGCGGCATCCTGGTGGTTACCATTCACCAGAAATTGAACTGCACCAGCCACATAAATACTGTGGCAACAAGGGCAAGTCAGAGACTGGGAATCCTGCGGTGAGTAACTCACCTCCTGACTCCTCCCAAAAGCCTGTCCACCATCTACAAGGCACAAGTCAGGAATGTGATCGGATACTCTCCACTTGCCTGGATGAGTGCGGCTCCGACACACTCGAGAAGCTCGACACCATCCAGGACAATGCAGCCCCGCTTTGATCGGTACCCCATCCACGAACATCCACTCCCTCCACCACCGACGCACAGCGACAGCAGTGTGTGTACCATCTACAAGATGCACCGCAGCGACTCACCAAGGCTCCTTCGATAGCACCTTCTGTTTTGTTACCTGTGCGGTAGGTAACATGTGCTACTCAATCCTTGGCTAATGAAGAGGTCTTCTGAATCTCGATGAAGAAGACTCGAACTCGTCCAGTAGTAACAAAAGGTTTATTGAGTAACTATAACAATAATTGCATGAGTTTCTTACTTTAACATTGATACTAGTGATAAGGTTAACAAGATCTAACTACAGTAACTATACGTAACTCCACTAACCATCTGAACTAATCTGATACTGCCCTGGTCACAGTGCATCCAAGAGAGAGGGAGAGACCCAATGTGGTTGCTTTTTATACCCCTGTTGGTCCGGCCCTCTAGTGATCATGTGGTGCTACTGATTACACATTAACCCCTTGTGTACATGCACATACAGAGATCACTACACCTTCCAAACCCACCACCTCTACCATCTAGAAGGACCAGGGGCAGCAGACACATGGGGAACTCCACCACCTGCAAGTTCCCCTCCGAGCCCACACTCCCCGTTCTGACTTGGAAATATATTTGCCGTTCCATCACTGTCGCTGGGTCAAAATCCTGGAACTCCCTCCCTGACAGCACAGTGGGTGATCCCCACTGATGCGACCATCAATTCACACGAGACGGAGAGTTGAAGTGAACAGTGGTTTTAATCAGCTAGAACTGTGCCTGCCTGCGACTGCTCTGTACTGAGAGCCGCCTTCAGGGCAGCAGATCTATATACCTCCCCGGAGGGGACGGAGCCAGAGGCA
This sequence comes from Scyliorhinus torazame, assembly GCF_047496885.1. NCBI lineage: Eukaryota > Metazoa > Chordata > Chondrichthyes > Carcharhiniformes > Scyliorhinidae > Scyliorhinus > Scyliorhinus torazame. The sequence continues at coordinate 137,598,924 of NC_092711.1, forward strand.
GAGCCTACAAGGGCACCAACATGATACAATGCAATGTAATGTTATACAATGGTCCATAGGTGGAGCCCACAAGGGCATCAACAAAGTACAATGTAATGTAATGTAATACAGTGGTGAATGGTTGCCGTAATACATTCACCACATTCACCCCCTGTTAAAAAATTGAAGGCCAGCGGGGGTGAAGTGGCTCACAGGTTGAGTCTGTCTGGCGCCTTGATCGTGCGCTGCGATTGCCTGAGCTCCGGTTTCGCTGCGGGCACGGGTGTTGAACTCGTCGCTGCAGACACGGGTGTTGACTCCGGGAGCGTGTCTTCTGGAGCTTCAACCCTGTCGGTCGCCAATTTGGGGAGGGGGTGTAGGAGGGGGGGTGTAGGCCATGCAGGGGCGGGAGCGCTGTTCGGTGTAGGGTGGGGGGAGTAGGTGATGGTCGTAGGGGAACCTGCGGGTGCCAGGTCCCGGAGGGAGACTGTATCTTGTCGGCCGTCGTGGTGCATACTGTAGGCATACTGGGGGTTGGCGTGTAGGAGCTGGACCCTCTCGACCAGGGGGTCGGACGTATGGCTCCTCACGTGTTTTCGAAGCAGTACAGGCCCCGGTGTCATCAGGCAGGACGGAAGAGAGACCCCGGAGGTGGATTTCCTAGGGAAAACAAATAGGCGGCCATGTGGGGTCTCATTCGTGGCTGTGCAAAGGAGTGACCTAATGGAGTGGAGCGCGTCGGGGAGGACTTCCTGCCAGCGGGAAACTGGGAGACTCCTAGACCGTAGGGCCAGAAGGACGGCCTTCCATATCGTTGCGTTCTCCCTCTCCATCTGTCTGTTTCCCCGGGGGTTGTAACTGGTCGTCCCGTTTGAGGCGATGCCCTTACCGAGCAGGTACTGACGCAGTTCGTCGCTCATCAACGAGGAGCCCTGGTCACTGTGGACGTAAGTGGGGAAACCGAACAAGGTGAAGATACTATGCAAGGCCTTAATGACAGTGGCCGCGGTCATGTCGGGGCAAGGGATGGCAAAGGGGAAGCGGGAGTACTCGTCAACGACATTGAGAAAATACGCGTTGCAGTCGGCAGGGGGGATGGGCCCTTTGAAGTCAATGCTGAGGCGCTCAAAGAGCCGGGATGCCTTAACCGGTGGGCCTTGTCTGGTCGATAGAAGTGCGGCTTGCACTCCGCGCAGATTGACAGTCCCTGGTCAATGCCCTGACCTCCTCGGTAGAGTAGGGCAGGTTGCGGGCCTTGATGTAGTGGATGAGCCGGGTGACCCCCGGGTGGCAGAGGTCGTTGTGGATGGCCCGAAGTCGGTCATCTTGCGCGCTAGCGCATGATCTGTATGTCTCGTTGAGCTTTCCAAGTCAGAACGGGGAGTGTGGGCTCGGAGGGGAACTTGCAGGTGGTGGAGTTCCCCATGTGTCTGCTGCCCCTGGTCCTTCTAGATGGTAGAGGCGGTGGGTTTGGAAGGTGTAGTGATCTCTGTATGTGCATGTACACAAGGGGTTAATGTGTAATCAGTAGCACCACATGATCACTAGAGGTACGCCGTGGGACAGGGCATCTCGGGTCTCGTTGAGCTTCCCAGGACGATATACGATATCGTAATGATAGGTGGAGAGTTCGATCCTCCACCTCAAGATTTTATCATTCTTGATCTTGCCCCGCTGTGTATTGTCGAACATGAAGGCTACCGACCATTGGTCGGTGACGAGGGTGAACCTCCTACCAGCGAACCTCCTACCTGCCTCCAATGCCGCACAGCTTCCACAACGGCTTGAGCTTCTTTTTCGACTGAGGAGTGTCGAATCTCGGAGGCGTCGAGGGTACGGGAGAAAAAGGCTACGGGCCTGCCTGCCTGATTAAAGGTCGCGACGAGGGCGACCTCTGACGCGTTGCTCTCCACCTGGAAGGGGATGGACTCGTCCACCGCACGCATCGCGGCTTTGGCAATATCTGCCTTGATGCGGCTGAAGGCCAGGCGGGCCTCAGTCATCAGTGGGAAGATGGTGGCTTTGATCAGTGGGTGGGCTTTGTCCGCATAGTTGGGGACCCACTGGGTATAATACGAAAAGAACCTGAGGCATCTTTTCAGGGCCTTGGGGCAGTGGGGGTGGGGGAGTTGCAAGAGGGGCGCATACGGTCGGGCCCTAGGACTCCGTTTTCCACTACATAGCCAAGGATGGCCAATTGGGTTGTGCGGAAAATGCATTTCTCCTTGTTATAAGTGAGGTTGAGGGCTTGGCCGGTGTGGAGAAACTTCTGAAGTTTGGCGTCGTGGTCCTGCTGATCGTGGCCGCAGATGGTGACGTTGTCCAAGTACGGGAATGTGGCCCGCAGCCCGTACTGGTCCACCATTCGGTCCATCATTCTTTGGAAGACCGAGACCCCGTTGGTGACCCCGAAGGGGACCTGGAGGAAGTGGAAGAGGCGGCCGTCTGCCTCAAAGGCCGTGTAGTGGTGATCTTCCGGGCGGATTGGGAGCTGGTGGTATGCGGACTTCAGATCTACCGTGGAGAACACCCGGTAGTGTGCAATCTGATTCACGATGTCCGCTATCCGGGGAAGGGGGTACGCATCGAGGTGCGTGTACCGGTTTATGGTTTGGCTGTAGTCTACAACCATCCGGTTCTTTTCCCCAATTCTGACGACCACCACCTGGGCTCTCCAGGGGCTATTACTGGCCTCGATGACCCCCTCCCTCAAGAGCCGCTGGACCTCGGACTTGATAAAAGTCCTGTCCTGGATACTGTACCGCCTGCTCCTGGTGGCGACGGGTTTACAGCCGGCGGTGAGGTTCGCGTAGAGTGGGGGCGGGTCGACCTTTAGGGTCGCGAGGCTACATACGGTGAGAGGGGGTAGGGGCCCGCCAACTTCAGGGTCAGGCTCCTGAAGTCCAGTCCCAACAGGAGAGGAGCGCAGAGGTCGGGGAGGACATATAGTTTAAAATTGGCGTACTCGGCGCCTTGTATCGCGAGGTTCGCGACACAGTACCCCCGGATCTGCAGTGAATGCGATCCGGACACGAGAGAGATTGTTTGGGATGCGGGGGAAATTTGGAGAGAACAGCGCCTTACCGTGTCTGGATGTACGAAGCTCTCCGTGCTCCCGGAGTCAAACAGGCAGGGCGTTTCGTGCCCATTGACCCGGACGGTCATCATCGAGTTCCTGAGGCGCCTGGGGCGTGACTGATCGAGGGTGACCGCGCCGAGTTGCGGGTAGCCGGCGTGGTCGGAGGTGGTGGGGTGGTCCCAAGGTGGCTGCCCCCGTCGGTCGCACGTGTTGGGTAGAGTCTTCCCAAACAGGCGCCGGAATGTGGCGACTAGGGGCTTTTCACAGTAACTTCATTGAAGCCTACTTTTGACAATAAGCGATTTTCATTTTTTCATTTCATTTCAAGGTGGCTGCCCCCACGGACAGCACGAGGCAGATGACACGTCCAGAGGAGGCGGTGCCGGTAGGCACACAGCCACGCTGCGGGGTCTTCAGGCCTGAGAGTCTGAAAGTCGGGCCTGTGATTTAGAGATTTTGGATCTGGCCAGGCAAACTTTGGCAAAGTGTCCTTTCTTGCCGCAGTCGCTACAGGTCGTGTTCCGAGACGGTCAACGCAGCCTGGGGTGCTGGTGCTGGCCGCAAAAATAGTAGGGCAGCCTCCCGGGTTGGGCGGACAGCCGTGCGGCACAGGCCTGGGGCACCCTCTGGTCGGGTGTCCACGAGGGAGTCGCGTGGTCGGAGGGGAAAGCGTTGAGGCTCTGAAAAGCTCCTTCTAAGGAGGTGGATAGTTTTACCGTCTCTTCTAGGTCAAGGGCGTCCTTTTCGAGCAGGCGCTGTCTGACAGTTGGACCGGACTCCAGCCACATAGGCGTCCCGGACGGCGAGTTTCATGTGCTGTGACTTCCTGGTAGTTGCAATTTTGCGCGAGTACTTACAGGTCGCGTAGGTAATCCTCCAGCAATTCCCTGGGGCGTTGGCGGTGAGGAGATGCCGCGCGAACACTTCGTTCACCGGCCTCACGTATTGCAGTTTCAGGATCGGGACTGCGTCTGCGTACGTGGTCGCTTCCTCGATCTGCACTGAGATTCTATGGCTCACCCGGGCGTGGAGGAGGCTCAGTTTCTGTTCCTCGGTGACGGAGGGCGAGGAGGAGGAGGCAAGGTAGGCCTCAAAACAGCGGAGCCAGTGCGAAAAAATCCCTTTGGCATCAGCGGCCTGTGGGTCGAGTTCCAGTCGATCAGGTTTGAGGGCTGCTTCCATCGTGATGTTGTAGCTGATTAAATTGATGCGACCATCAATCCACACGAGACGGAGAGTTGAAGTGAACAGTGGTTTTAATCAGATAGAACTGTGCCTGCCTGCGACTGCTCTGTACTGAGTACCGCCTGCAGGGTAGCAGATCTATATACCTCCCCCGAGGGGCTGGAGTCAGGGGCGGAGCCCACAAGGGCATCAACATAATACAATGCAATGTAATGTAATACAGTGGTGAATGGTTGCCGTAATACATTCACCACACCCACACCACACAGGGACTGCAGCGGGTTCAAGAAGGCGGCTCACCCACCACTTTCTCAAGGGGCAATTAGGGATATTGGGCCTAGTCACCGACCCCCACATCCCGTGAATGAATAAAACTAAATCAGAGTTTATCTTTACTTATTTCTGGTTCCACCCTTCTCCACCACCAGGGAGTTAGAAGCACTGAAGAGCCAAGTTAACGACATGAAGAAACTGCTCGCTGCTGCTAAGGTGAGACTCTTCCTCTAATTGAGCGAACCCGCCTCACACTCCGAATATCCAAGAGGACAGCAGGCCACCTGACTTGGCTGTGACTGACCCTCCCCCTCATCCAACCCCTCCCACCAGGAGTTCTTCACTGCCCCTCCCGTTGGCCCTTCTTCCCCTCACCGCCCTCCCCATGCCTTCCTCTGTGGTCCCGAATCAATCTACCTCTTGCCTCTCTCATTCCAGCCCATAACCACCCACCCTGCTCTCCTCACTCCCCCTTCCCCTCACCCTCCCCACCTCACTCCCCCTTCCCTCTCACCCTCCCCTCCTCATTTTCCCTCACCCTCACTTTTCCCCCCCACACTCTCTTACTTCAAGAAGGAATTAGATATAGCTCTTGGGGCTAAAGGGACCATGGGATATGGGGGGAAGGCGGGATCAGGTATTGAACTTGATGATCAGCCATAATCATAATGAATGGCTGAGCAGGCTCAAAGGGTCAAATGGCCTCCTCCTGCTTCTATTTTCTGTGTTGCGCCTCACTCACCCTTCCCCTCACTCTCCCCTCACGTCCCTTCCCCCTCACCTCACTCCCCCTTCCTCCTCACTTCCCCATCCCTCACACTCCCCTCCTCACCAACCTCACTTTCCCCTCCTCCCTACCCTTCACCTCCTCACCCCTCCTTCCCCCTCAACCTCCCCTCCTGACTCCCTGTGGTAAACCACGTTATTGTATTATATGCATTGTGCTGTATCGTGCATGCCTGGGCTTGTCCAGGCTGGCTCCGCCTGTAGCGCCTCCCCTCGTGGTTTCTGTATAAAAGTGGCAAGTCTCCGCCTCCAGCCCCAGTTCGGGTCCAGAGGCAGGAGGCTTGCTGTTTAGTGTATTAAAGCCTCAGTTACGTTTATCACTCATGTATTATTGATGGTGTATCACTCCCCCTTAACATCCTCTCCCCCTCACCCGCCCCTCCTCATTCCCCTTCCTCTCACCATCCTCTGTGTTTTCTACCCTACCCCCCGATCCCTGTTGCACTCCAGCCTTTGGTCCCGTTATTAGTCATTGTGTCTGTCTCCTACCTTCTGACCCCTTGAACCCCCTGCCTTCCGTCTCTTTAATAACTCCTTTGCCTTTTTGACCGACCTTGTGTCAGTTCTCAGTCTGGATTGATAAATTTCAAGACGTTCTTTCTCTCTGTTCCCCATACAGGCCTCACCGAGTGTAATCCAGCTTCAAAGGTCAGCATTTCGCATGCAATCTCGCTGGCAAGCGCTTGCCGCCTGAACTGATTTAGATGTACATGTATCTTTGATCGTACTAGAATGGTCAGTGTATTGTGTCTGTCCTTCTGTTTTCTGGAGAAGAAAGTGAACCCAGAGCTGACCTTTTACTCTCTTTCCCTCTCTCTGATGTGGGGGTGGGGAATGGGTGTGACCTCGCACCAGGCACCACTCTTTCCACCCTCCCCCCTCTCTCCCTCTCTCTGACGGGGGGATGGATGTGACATCGTGCACCCCGCCTCCTCTCTTTCTTTCCCCCTCTCTCTCTTTCTCTCTCACTCTGTTGGCTGCTCTTCCATCTTCCACCGTCCTCAAACGTGAGTTTGTGCAAACCTCTGCTGCCCACGGCCTAGCTCGTTCATGTCCCGTTCACCCATCACAGCCTGTGCTCGCCGACCTCGATTTTAAATCCCCATCATTGCATCAATACAAACAAACTGTTATGGGCCAGGGTTTAGAGAACCCCAAAGTGTCTCATGGAGTTCACCTGATCCACAGCTTTTACTAGATTGTGGTATGGGGAGCACACGGCCCACTCTACAGGGGTGGTACAGCAGAAATGGAAAAGTATTTTTTAAAGCAAAACAATGTTTATTCAATGAACTCAAGTTAACCTTTTTAAAACATACAGTGAACATCTTAGCAACCATTAATTCAAATACAACCCCCAAAGAATACAACACTAAGTATGCTGTCCTTTTAACATCCAAAAGACTGAACAAACCTCCAAACAGGAGCACATCAGGGTTTACATTCAAGACTGAAAACAGTTATACTTCTGAATTCACCAAATGATCCATAGATAGTTTTTTGGATGATAGAGATCAACAGCAGTGCAGCTCGCAGACACACTCAAGCTTTCTCAAACTGAAACTAAAAAAGCAGAAGTGGAGCTCAGCTCCCCCCACACTCTGACATCACTCCAGTAACATGAGCAGCTCCATTTCTTAAAGGTACATTTCTTAAACCCATTTCTTAAAGGGTACTCTCACATGACAAAACATATATCCAAATTAGGAGCAGGCTAGAGGCCACTCGGCCCCTTGAACCTGCTCCGCCATTCAATAAGATCACGGCTGGTCTGATGATGACCTCAACCTCACATTCCTGCCAACCCCCTGATAACCTTTCACCCCCCCACTTGTTAATCAAGAATCTGTCTAGTTCACGGGCAGCACGGTGACGCAGTGGTTAGCGCTGCTGCCTCACGGCGCCGAGGTCCCAGGTTTGATCCCGGCTCTGGGTCACTGTCTGTGTGGAGTTTGCACATTCTCCCCGTGTTTGCATGGGTTTCGCCCCCACAACCCAAAGATGTGCAGGGGAGGTGGATTGGCCACGCGAAATTGCCACTTAATTGGAAAAAATGAATTGGGTACTCTAAATTGATATTAAAAAAGAATCTACCCAGTTCCAGCTTAAAAAATATCCAAAGACTCTGCTTCCACCACCTTTAGAGAAAGAAAGTTCCAGAGACTCATCCACCCTCTTGAGAGAAATAAAATCTTGGGCTGGATTCTCCGGTCGGCGACGCCAATACCGCGTTTGGCGATCGGCCGGAGAATCAAATGTTTACGGCAAAATCGAGGGTGGCGCCACGTTCGCGTTGCTCTGTTCCCTCCAATGGCCCCCTCCCAGAGTACGCAGCGCCACGTATCGACCGCCTCAGGAGTTCCTGCCGGTGTGCGTCTCTCATGGTCTCATCCGTCGGGAACTCGGTGTAGCGGCTGCAGACTCAGTCCAGCGCCGCCACAGTCGGGAGGGCCGTTTCTGTGTGGCAGAGCCGGCTCAAGGGGCCAAATGGCTTCTAATGGAAGCAAAGGGGAAGAGGGAGAGAGAGAAAGAGAGCAGCGTTTATCACAAACCCGGGACTTGCTTTGGCGGCATGTTGGAGGAAGTTGCACGTTGGGTAGTTCCTGCCCGAGGCTCAATTTTTGGGAACTTAATGCCTGGTCCCTGGGGCAATTTTTAAACAAACAGGTGCAGGAAGATATAAGGAGGGAGGGGGATGTCTAAAACTCAGAAGAAAGCCTCTGGGAACAAGGGGACCAGTTAAGGTTCGCCGTCAAGCTAAAGGGTAAGCCCGGCAGCAGGAAAGGTGGCGGAGGCTGGGTCGCTGGGTGCGGCTGCGCCCTTCACAGTAGAGAAGATGACCAAGGCGATGGCCGTGAAATTCGAAAAACAATGTGGTAAACACATGGAGGGGATTAGGAAGGAAATGATGCCTGTTTGGGTAGGGTAGGAGTTGGGATTTTTTTGCGCTGGCGGTTTTCTGGGATTTATTTTGTAGCCACCTAAAATGGATGATTCCCGAGTATTTGACCAAACCCCGATCTAAAATGGCGAACTAAAAAGGCTGATGGGAAAATCAGCCAACAGGACTCAAAACGGACAGCTGCAGGCAGAAGTGTATTCGGCTCTGGGGACGTCGGCCCAGACCGATACCTGCAACCATTAACAGCACATCAACCCAGCCATCTGCATTTTAATCGGCCATCCCCGGGAACAATTGCTACAAATTAGCAATTGAAAGCCGATCCAGACCTCTTGGCGCCAGCAGTGGCTGAGACAAAGAAATGTGGACGAACACCCCCCGATCAAGGAATCGGCCCATTATTGGAGCATATCGAACCCAGTGATTGGGACCAAGTCCAATCACTTGGGACCAGGGTCAAGGTCCGTCCCGAGAGGCGGGAAGCCCCTAGGGACTATAAAAATAGGGGCCAAGTTCAGATCGACCCTTCTTCTCCTACTCGCAACCTTCGAGACCCTTCGACGAAGAAACAAGTAAGTATTACTCCAGCGATCGCTACCAGATAGGTGTTCCAGACTATCGACTCGTACCAGCCTTTTTGAATCCCGCAGGCCAGACCCAATTCGATAGACCATTCGTTTCCCTGACCTGGTGGGCCATCACCAAAGTTAAGTATTGGCCTTTAGTGGTAGGTAATAGTCTAGAAGTAGGATTATTGTCTCAGTATTTATTGCTGTATATAATAAATGATCGTTGATTTAACATTTACTAAGCGGTGTGCTGCATTATTAATCATTACTTGAGCTTGAACCATGTGGCGGTATCAGAAGGATACCTGGCGACTCGTGAGCAAAGGTGACAGAATTAGAGCTAATAAAACTAAGGCTAATAAGAGCAACATTTTGGCGACATCCTGATGGGACCCGATCTAGAAGTGGAAAACCACTCCGGGAGAACCCAAGAAATTTTGAATTACAGTCCAATTGGAAACAAAACAACCACAAGTGTTCAAGCGGTTCTGATTAATAATTCACAATTCGGAAGTGTGTGTATGCATGCGAAACTAACAGGGCTATAAGGTAAAACTGATAGATTTTTGTTGCGTCAAAACTGTCGGAAGTCTGTATTTTCGGAAATTAGCGCAAGCCGTACCCGCATCTACGACACCACCTTAGCCCCCTGTTCCAAATTTAACCGAAGCAAGCAGATAAGAGAGATGGCCATGCAGGCAATGCAACGCCTCATGAACCCCGAGGAATTTGCGGTCGCAGCGACCAACAGCACTAGAGTGGGACAGTGCCCCACTTGGGAAGAGGAAATTCGGAAATACCTCAAGGGCAAAGGATGGCCCATGTGGAATGATTTCTGTAACAATGACGACTCAGGTCCCGGAAGTATAGGGCATACTTGGTTGGAGAACATGAGTGAAATCTACAAAAATAACTTAGCAAATGCTCGCAAGCCGATGGCAATTGTGTCCTGTCTGGCACAATTGCGAGGCACAGAGGAGGTCGTCAGGACGCTCCGCAAAGAAGTAGAGGGCATACACCGTATGAGTAAAGTCTATGTATGCGAGGTGGAGAAAGAGAATCTGGAATTAAGGCGGAAATTAGCAGCAAAGGACGAAGAGGTGGCTGACGCCAAACGGGGTCACTAGTCTTGTCTGGCGCATTTGAGTAGTTTCCAGTCCCAGTACGAAAAGGCTTATCAGGACACGCAGCGTGCAGTCCTGGTAAAGAAAGAGACAGAGAAGCAGGTGGAGACGCTACAGAAACAATGTAGTGATCTCAAGGCAGCCTTGAGAGTGCTCCATGCTGCAACCACGGAACAAAGGCAGAGCACCATAGACCGTGCGAAGTGCCGGAAGCAAATTGCAGACCTGCAATCACTGCTTTCTGTCCAAAAGGGATGCCAAGAAACCTTGGGGGAAAAATTAGAACAGGAAGACGGCCCTGATTGGGAAGAATTACAGGAAACAGCGCAGAGATATGTTCAGGGAGCATGTGCGCAGGGAAAGCCCCAAAGGAGAAAAGCACCCCCACCCCCACACAGCAGGTAGTTCAGGCGCCGATGAACCCTGTAACAACCCACCGCAGAGCCACATCAGTATAATTCCTATATTCCACCCCCCTCACAGTGACCCAATTACGGGACGCGTGTGCAAAAATCACACCGTTCCTCCCCGCTTCAGACCCACACCACTTCCTTGCCACCGTCAAACATCAGGCGACCATGTACGGCCTGGATGAGAGAGAGCATGTAAAGCTCATGGTTCTAAGTTTAAATCCATCGGTAGCAGCAGCCCTTCCCGACCCACAGAACGTAGGAGGAGGCACCCTTGCAGAAATGCATACCGCGATCCTGCATGCGATCGGGTATAACCGGGGTGACCCCATAGATGGCCTAAATAAGTGTAGGCAGAAGAAGTCTGAACACCCCACAGCGTTCGCAGGACGCCTGTGGATTCACTTCAAAGCCGTTTTTGGAGACGTAGACCGTGCCCATTTGTCCCCACACAATATGGCCAAATGGACCTGCACCCTTATCTCCCATGCCACCGAGGCAGGACAGAATGCCTGTAGTAGTTATGATCCCTCGGAGGAGGCTCATAACGAGAAGTGGGTGGTTAAAAGATTGTCCCATGTTTGGGAGCAGTCTGTTCACAATAGACCCGCCGCTAAAACCACAGAGGAAAAGCAAGCCGCCGCAGACATGCAGGCAGTAAAAGCCACACCTCACATCCCCGCCTGGGTAAATGAGGGAAAGAACAGCCCCCCCAACAAAATCACAAGAATGTTACAATTGCGGACATTTGGGACATTTTGCCAAAGAGTGCAATGCCCCTAAAAAGCCACCGAGAGCCCAACAGACAGGCACTCTGAGTAAGAAAAAGGCAGAGCCCATCCATAGCGTTAGCGCCCATTCGGATCAGACGGACTTGACCGGAATGGATTGACGGTGTACGGGCTCCCCCAGTTGGGTCTGCGATACCCTTTGGGATAGGTCAGGACGACCCGTAGTCGCAGCGAAAATTCGGGGACAGCCTATCGAGTTTCTTTGGGACACAGGAGGGTCCCGCACCACCATAAATTCCTCCACCCTGTGTCAGGACACGTGGCCCACTACAGTCACTATCACCCTCAGCGGCTTTACAGGCCACTCACAGCAGGGACACATCACAGCCCCTGTACCCATTCAAAGAGGAAACATAACCACAAAACACCCCGTAGTTTTAGTAGACCTGCCCCACACAGCAGAACACATTCTGGGAATCGACTTTATGAATTCCCACCACCTATCCTTCGATCCAGTCAACCAGTGTGTCTGGAAGATGGTGAAATCCGCTAGAGCCCCCGCAACGCTCAACATTGGGGACTATATGAACAAAATTAGCGCAGTAGGCGAGTTTTGGTTCAACCCCACCACACTCAGCACGGACCGGCAGGTTAGGACAGTCCTGCAAAAGAACAGGGCAGCATTCACGACCCACAAGCACGACTGTGGACGGATGACTGGCTCCGTACAAGTAACAGGACCGGACCCTAGACCCCTTAAACAGTACGGATTCCCCCTAGAAGCAGAGGGAGAAATCCTAAAAGTTATAGAGAGCTTATTAGAGCAGGGCGTACTAAGACCGGTAGCCTCTACTAATAATGCCCCGATTTGGCCAGTGAGAAAGCCCGACGGATCATGGCGCTTGACCATTGATTATCGGGAACTCAATAAAGTAACCCTCGCAGCAGCCCCCACCGTAGCAACAAGTCCCGAGACCATGCTCAAACAGGGACTCAATTCCCGATATTTCACGGTTTTGGACGTCAGTCATGGATTCTGGTCCATTCCATTGGCAAAGGCGTGCCAGTATAAATTTGCCTTCACTTTTAAAGCGCAGCAGTACACATGGACATGCCTGCCACAAGGCTTCCACAACTCCCCCTCCATTTTCCACCGACAGCTGGCAAATGGACTAGCAAAATGTTCTCGCCCCGAATGTCTGGTACAGTATGTAGACAACCTACTACTGCAGACAGACACAAACGAAGAACACATTGAGCTTCTGTCCGAACTCCTGGAATTACTACATTCCATTGGCTGTAAAGTAAACCCCAAAAAGGCCCAGATTTTGGAAGAAAAAGTGGTATATTTGGGTACAATTATCACACACGGCAAACGTGAGATCGAGCATAAAAGAATTGACTCGATCGCTAAATTGCCCCTTCCCCAGAACGTTTCAGCCCTCCGGTCGTTTTTAGGACTGGTTGGCTACTGCCGAAACCACATCGACGGTTTCGCCAGCAAGGCAGCGCCCCTCTCAGACCTCCTAAAGAAAGGAGCCCCCTGGGAGTGGCTTCCGCAGCATACGGATGCTGTGGAATCATTAAAACAGGCGCTCATAGCCGCCCCCGCACTACAAGTTCCAGACCCGCTTTCCCCTTACGCCATAGAGGTAGCGACCACAGACCTCACCCTTTCAGCCGTGCTCCTGCAGGAACGGCACGACCAGTTAAGACCCGTGGCTTATGCCTCCCGAATTTTAGATGCTGTGGAGCAGGGATTTTCAGCCTGTGAGAGGCACCTGCTCGCAGTTTTCTGGGCAGTCCAGTACTTTTCCTATATTACCGGACTGAACCCCATCACCATTCTGACCGAGCACACCCCCACCCAACTTTTACTGGACGGACGACCTAAGGACGGTACCGTCAGCCAAATACGCACAGCTAGGTGGACCCTTCTCTTGCAAGGACGGGACATCACAGTCAAACGGACAAAGACCCACACATACTTAGCGGACAATTTACAGTACCCCGGAACCCCCCATGAGTGTGAAATCATCTCTCCACACCATAATACAGGCCCCTTTATAGCTAAAACACCCCCCAGAAAATTATCAAATCCATCTCAGAGCCCCCCTCACCCGGACACGTGTGACCCCATTAAGATTTATGTGGATGGATCTTCCACAGTCTTAGATGGGCAACGCATAACAGGTTGCGGGATTTATGTTGAGGACGCGCAGGGATGTGCCCTCGAGGAGATAGCATTAAAACTCCCCGGACACTTAGGCGCGCATAGGCGCGCAGGCAGCAGAGCTTGCGGCCATCGCGTACATTGTAGAGCACCCAGATTCCTTCCCCAGCCCAGCAGACATATACTCAGACAGCCTATATGTCTGCAACAGCCTCACAGAATTTCTGACCCTGTGGGAAACAAGAGGATTTGTTTCTGCGGGTGGGAAACCCCTCCCCTCAGCACCATTACTCCGCCATATTTTACAAAAAGCCCAGGACAGGACGTTTGGGATCATAAAAGTCCGCAGCCACCATCGTTCCTCCCCCCCTGGAAATGTAAAAGCCGACGCACTGGCTAAAGCAGGATCCAGACATGGGTACTTTTGGAAACCCCCCGAAAGCGCGCCAGTGAGTGCAGTTCAGGTCGCGCAGACTAGGATCGAGGATCTAGTAGAGGCCCAGAAGCAGGATAGCTCTCACTGAGATCGTGAAAGGGAAGTTTCCAGCCTCCTACGAGAGGTTCAGAAATACGCTGACCACACATGATGGTGTGGTGTTAAAGGACACCCTTTATGTAGTTCCTGAGCAGGATAGGAACCAATTAATTTGTTTATTCCATGATGGTCATGGACACCAGGGAATAGATCCCACCACAGCCCACCTCAAACAGCTTCCTCAAACAAGGAAGATGTAAGCCATTCCATTGAGAATTGCCTTATCTGTGCGCAGAACAACCCCGATAGATATGCCAAAAACGCCCAACTCAGCCACACCCGACCCGTTAACGGCCCCTGGACTAACCTCCAGATTGATTTTATAGGTCCATTGCCCCCTTGCAGGAATGGCTATAAATATGTTCTGGTGGTCATAGACACTTTTACAAAGTGAGTGGAAGCATTTCCAGCCCGCACCAACATCGCGAAAACCACTGCCAAGATTCTAACCCACCACATCTTTAAAAGATGGGGACTCCCCCGCAGTATTGAGTCGGACCAAGGTTCTCACTTTACGGGACGGGTCATGCAGAACGTCCTCACAATATTTGGCATCACCCAAAAATTCCACATTGCGTACCACCCACAGTCGAGTGGTATAGTGGAGCGCTTGAATCGGACCCTAAAAACCACACTCCGAAAAATGGTCCAGCAGAACAACACCACTTGGGACTCAGTCCTCCCTTTTGCGCTGATGTTTTTGCGTAACACTGTTTCCACCTCCACAGATTACACCCCACACACTCTTATGACCGGACGCCCCATGAAAGGGACAGAGTACTTGTTAGGTTTAGACCTGACCAGCCCTGAAGTTACGGCCCTCACCCACGAGAAAGCCGTTGAGCAATTAGTTGCTAATGTAAAAACGGCTCAGTTAGCAGCCGCAGTTAAATTGGGCACCAAAAAGAAACAGAGCAAGGCCTGTTTTGAGAAGGCAGTGCATGCAATGGAGTATGATATAGGACAGCAAGTGATGTTGTCTGTATATAACCCCAGCACATTCCTGTCTCCAAAATACTCGGGTCCGTACTCCATTACGGATAAAGTAAGCCCATCGGTATATAAAATAAAATACCCAAATGGTAAGACTGCGTGGTTTCATATCAACCAGTTAAAGGCTTATGGAGCACAGTCAAACCACGCCCACCACGTCATGCTTGACGCAGCACACCACACCCCGCCCACAGCCAACGTCGCCAGACCAACCCCCTCCACGTCCAGCCCAGACACGGACTCGCCCCCGACTCCACCCTCAAAATTTACACTCTGCCCCGGGACGCCCACAGACTG
Organism: Scyliorhinus torazame; assembly: GCF_047496885.1. NCBI lineage: Eukaryota > Metazoa > Chordata > Chondrichthyes > Carcharhiniformes > Scyliorhinidae > Scyliorhinus > Scyliorhinus torazame. The sequence goes on from NC_092711.1 coordinate 137,613,960, forward strand.
CAGCAGCAGAGACAGCGACTGTGACTCGGACGATAGCGACAGCACGCCTCCCTACTATCCCCATGCAACCAGACCCACACCCAGCGACTCCGATTTTGACTCCAGTGATCCCTTCATGATCACTTTTCTAAACAAATCCCACCACCGACCACCGAACCACACGGACGATCCCGACTTTGTCCCCACACAACTCGACACAACTCATTGGCACCGCGACAACTCCTACAGACTTGTCCGCAACGACGAAAGCAACCCCAACTCACACCAAGCAGCCCTTTCAACCCTAATTCACTCCAGAGTTTGGCACCCGGGAGAAGGGGACGACCTCGAGTCTGACTCTCAAACTGCCAACCCCTTTGCGACCCTGTTCGCAACAGAGAACTGAGGTGTCCACATGATGTTTAAAGGAAACACTTGGGAGAAGTGTTGTCCTTGCTGATGGAACCTGCAGGATGTTTTATGTTGTTCGTACGTTTGTTTTGTGTTGTTCGTCCGAGAGGAGAATTTTTCCTCACTGTCACACACCTATTCACCTGAAACTTCTGAGCACTTGCCCTCAGAGACCCACCACGCGGCCAGACGCTTGTTCAGCGGTACCAACTTATCTGCAGATACCTGGTCAACAGACCAGACGCTTGTTCAGTGGAACTAGCTTGTCTGCAGACACTTCAGCTGATACCGGTCGGGTACCAGACCTGATCGTAACTGCTCTTCTGATTCAAGGGAGAGAATCACTGTAGCAACCACACCACGATGACTACATTTTTGCCCGTTCTTGTTGGTTGCTCAGGCAGTGGAGAAACGGCGTGAGACCCGCCCTGCCTGGGGACACCCCCGTTGGTCAAACACGCTCGGGTAGGGAAGATACGGCATTGGTAGCCGTCCTACCCGGGGACTCCATCCAAACCTTACCCGTCACGGCCCATACGCACCTCATTTGGCATTTTTCATTTCAAAAAGTTTTTATTTGTTTAGGCGACCTTTAGGTTGCTGCCATATGCTATTTACATCCTGGAACATTTGGATAGTGAATCAGCACTGGTCCGTCATTGGGAAGTGTGCCGTGTCCTAAAATTTGTTTTGAGAAAAAAATGAGGGAGTCACACATAGTGATCAATTATAAGGGTATAATTGGCCCCAAAAGGACAGACACACTAACACACCGAATATTAAACCAAGGTAGTTACAGATACTATGCTTGTTTTCACAGAACTCCAGAGGCTCCGGGACCAGAGAAAACAAAAGGACACAAGAAGGGAAAGGAAAGTGGACAGCCAGGACAGCCATGGGGACTTCTTTCATCGTGTTCAACACACTTTTGATGAACATTTGGTGCGCGGGAACGCGGACCCCATTACTCCAAACCTCCCAGCCGTTAATGTTTCACTGCCCCGCAGTACCCAAAGCCCAGTCACCAGCGACACTGCATCTTCCTGGTGTGCCAGGTTCATAACCTGGTACTCCCTGTCCTCCGTGATTGAAGCACTGTTAGCGTTGGCGATACTCTGCTGTGTAGTGCAGACTATGCGCAAATGGAGAAGGAGAGCGTACCGCGCTCGAACCCCGGTATATCGGATCCGATCCCCTATATTCGGTTATGACCAGACCCCCGCGACCTATAACACAATAATAAAGAACAAGCACTTGCGTTTTTACTGTAAATAAAAAGATGTACAAAACTTTTCATGAACAAAAAAATGTATGATCCTGAGCTTGACTGCCAAGCCAGGAAAGAGTATATTAAATGTTGTGATTGTTGTTGTATGTTTTAGGAAGATAGGATAATGCAATGTTTAGTGAGTACAGTGTATTTCGGTAAAATTAGAGGTTCCAAATTTTTTATTTTGTAAATGCATGCCCCTGCCTGACATAGCGCCCTTAGAATTGTTTAGGTTAAAAAAAATTGTGCATAGCTAGGGTCAGATCAGTGGACATGTAGGAGGTGTGCCCCCCCGCCCCCCCCCGGTCAGGGAATGGAAAGAACAAATTTATGTGATCCTTCACGCTTCGTGTTAGGTTCACAAGGAGGGAATGTAGCCACCTAAAATGGCTGATTCCCGAGTATTTGGCCAAACCCCGATCTAAAATGGCGAACTAAAAAGGCTGATGGGAAAATCAGCCAACAGGACTCAAAACGGACAGCTGCAGGCAGAACAGTGTATTTGGCTCTGGGGAAGTCGGGCCAGACTGATACCTGCAACCATTAACAGCACATCAACCCAGCCATCTGCATACTAAGCAGCCATCCCCGGGAACAATTGCTACAAATTAGCAATTGAAAGCCGATCCAGACCTCTCGGCGCCAGCAGTGGCTGAGACAAAGAAATGTGGACGAACACCCCCCCCCCCCCCCGATCAAGGAATCGCCCCATTATTGGAGCATATCGAACCCAGTGATTGGGACCAAGTCCAATCACTTGGAACCAGGTTTAAGGTCCGCCCCGAGAGGCGGGAAGCCCCTAGGGACTATAAAAATAGGGGCCAAGTTCAGATCGATCCTTCTTCTCCTACTCGCAACCTTCGAGACCCTTCGACGAAGAAACAAGTAAGTGTTACTCCAGCGATCGCTACCAGAGAGGTGTTCCAGACTATCGACTCGTACCAGCCTTTTTGAATCCCGCAGGCCAGACCCAATTCGATAGACCATTCGTTTCCCTGACCTGGTGGGCCATCACCAAAGTTAAGTATTGGCCTTTAGTGGTTGGTAATAGTCTAGAAGTAGGATTATTGTATAAGTATTTATTGCTGTATATAATAAATGATCGTTGATTTAACATTTACTAAGCGGTGTGCTGCATTATTAATCATAACTCGAGCTTGAACCACGTGGCGGTATCAGAAAGATACCTGGCGACTCGTGAGCAAAGGTGACAGAATTAGAGCTAATAAAACTAAGGCTAATAAGAGCAACAATTTGCACTGGGTTTGTTTGTTTGAAGGGAATTTCTTTGTTTTCTGGGACTGGGCAGGGGGGAGTGGATTGCGGGAGAGTGGGGGATGGGCAGGGGCCCCCACACTAGCAAGCTTAAATTGGCTTGTAAACAGGAGTATGATGGGGGTAGGGGCTGCAGTCATCGAGGCCTGGTCGAACAGGTTTCGAGGCCTGGGAGGTGTGAAAAGTGGGGAGGTGTTTTTGAGAGGAAGTGGATGGAAGGGATTCTGGGAGGGAGGGGAGGGGTTCGATGGCAACAAAGGGACGAGGCGAGCCAGATCCAGTGGGCAGGGCCCCGGGTTAGGATAGGAGGGGCGGGGGTTGAGAGGCCCTCGGTCAGAATAGAACGTGAGGGGTTTGGGGAGTGGAGGGGGGGGGGGGCAATGAAGAAATCATGGGTGTTTGTGCATCTAAAAAGCATAAAGGCCGATGTTACCATGTTGTAAGAGACCCTCCTGAAGGTGAAAGACCAGGTGAGGCTCAGGAAGGGCTGGGTGAGTCAAGTATTGCATTCATAGTTTGACAGTAGGGCTCAGGGGGCAGCGATGTTGGTGGATAAGAGGGTGAGCTTCCTGATGGAGAAGATGGCAGCGGACCAGGGGGTAGATATGGAATAACAACAGGGGCGTTGCAAGGGAGGGTGGTGGCATTGGCAAGTGTGTAATAAAGATTATTATTAATTATTAACTGGGATGATGCAGGAATTGTGATGAAGGTGCGAGGGCCATCCCGGACTAGGCCTCACACGAGCTAATAGTGGGAGGGGATTGGAAAATGGTGCAAGAACCGAGGATGGACAGGTCGCAGCCGTGCTCGCTTACCCAGTCCGGAACGGGGGGGGGGGGGGGGGGGGCGGCGAAGGCGCTAACCGGGCTCATGAGGGTGATGGGAGTGATGGACCCCTGGAGGTTCTTGCACCCCAGGGAGCGGGAGTACTCATTATTCTCCTCGGTTCACAAGTGTTATGGGGGAGGCGTTTTCAAAACCCCAAAATGTATCATGGAGTTGAACCAACCTCTCCCTTTAATGGATTGTTGCTTTTGAATCACGCGGCTTGTTCTCCAGGCGTGATATTACAATTATGGACATGTGCGTCGTTAAACACAAAACAATGTTTATTCCATGAACTCAACTTAACCTCTTGAATAAACATTGGATCTCTTAACACCCCTTCAAAGATAACCCCGAAAATATTCCAACATTAAATAATCCTTCAGTCATCCCTTTCAACATCCATGAGGCTTAACACCTTTAAACAGAAACACATCAGGTTAAAGGCTTTACTATTATGAGTTTAAATCACCCAAATGATCCAGAGATAGTATTTCATGGCAGAGACACAGCAGATCCAGCTCACTGCAAACACAGACACACCCAAGCTCTTTTCCTCAAAACTGAAACTTCAAAATGGCTGAACTGAGCTCAGCCCCACCCACTCTCTGACATCACTGTTTTCTTTAAGGTACATTGCTTAAACATCCATTTCTTAAAGGTACTCTGACATGACACAAGGTATATTCGAGGATAGATTTTTTTGTGGTAGGGAAGGGGTTGTTGGCTGGGATTAGGGGATCAGAGTACTCAATGATAGTGATTTCAGACCATGCGCGCACTGGGTGGACGTGGTCCTGGAGAGGGGGTAGCTCAGAGGCCCGGGTGGAGAATGAATGCGGGGTTGTTGGGGGACCAAAGCTTCTGTGAGAAGCTCGGGAAAGTGATTGAGGAGTACGTAGGATTTAACTGTACAGGGGAAGTGTCACAGGCGGTGGTATGGGAGGCCCTGAAAGCGGTAGTGAGGGGGAGGTGATATCATTTAAGGCCAAGGTTATCATAGAATTTACAGTTCAGAAGGAGGCCATTTGGCCCATCGAGTCTGCACCGGCACTTGGAAAGAGCACCCTACCCAAGGTCAACACATCCGCCCTATCCCCAGAACCCAGTAACCCCACCCAACACTAAGGGCAATTTTGGACACTAAGGGCAATTTATCATGGCCAATCCACCTAACCTGCACATCTTTGGACTGTGGGAGGAAACCGGAGCACCCGGAGGAAACCCACGCACACACGGTGAGGATGTGCAGACTCCGCACAGACAGTGACTCAAGCCGGAATCGAACCTGGGACCCTGGAGCTGTGAAGCAATTGTGCTATCCACAATGCTACCATGCTGCCCAAAGGTAGATAAAGAGGAGAGGGAAGTGCGTCAAAGGCTGCGAGAGGAGATGTTGGAGGTAGAGAGGAGTGTAGATCCGGCCCTTTTGGACAGAAGGAGGGAGCTTCAGGCTAGTTTTGACATGTCTACGGGGAAGGCGGTACGCCAACTGAGGCAGGCGAGGGGGCAGTTTATGAATACGGGGAGAAAGCAGGGCGTATGCTGGCAGGCCAACTTCAGAGGGAGGCAGTGACGAGGGGGATAGCCCAGGGCTGGGAAATTGGTGGTGGCTCCGGAGCAGATTAATAGAGTGCTTGAGGAGTCCTATGAAAAGCTGTGTAGGTCGGGGCCACCAGGAGAGGAACAAGGGATGAGGAAGTTCCTGGACGAGTTGGAGAATCCGAGGCTGGAGGAGGATAGGGCCAGATTGGAGGGGTAGGTGGGGGAACATGAGGTAAAGGAGGCTCGTGGGAGGATGCAATTGGGGAAGGCGGCAGGGGCAGATGGATTCCCAGTGGAGTATTACAAGAGGTTCAAAGACAAATTGGCGCTGCTGATGGTGGGAATGTTCGAGGAGGCGATAGGGAAGGGGGTGCTACCACAAACTTTGGAACAGGCTTCAATCTCCCTATTGCTAAAGAAAGATAGGGCCCCGACGGAGTGTGGGTCGTATAGACCCATATTGTTACTGAATGCAGATGCCAAGGTACTGGGTGTTCCTGCAGAGAGGGAGGGAGATGCCGATTAGGGGGAATCACAGGTTCGAGCCAGGGAGGTTGGATGGGAGGTTTTGGAGATGGGAGGAGAGGGGGATCAGGGTATGAAAAGACCTATTCCTGGGGAGACGTTTGGAAAGGTACTGGGGGCCAGGTTGGAGGGATGACTCCCGAAAGTTACAAGGGAAGACCAGACAGGGTTTGTGAAAGGAAGGCAGCTATTCTCAAATAGTACCAAATGTGATCATGAGGCAGGCTGAGGGAAAGGAGATGATGGTGGTGGTGGTGCCAGATGCGTAAAAGGCATTTGATCGAGTAGAATGGGGGTGTTTGATGACGGTCCTGGAGAGATTCGGGATTGGGCCGAGATTTACGGAATGGGTGCGGCAACTATATAGGGAACCGATGACGAGCGTCCGCACAAATAATATGAGCTTGGGGTACTTTACTGTGCACCGGGGTACCAGGCAGGGGTGTCCTATGTCCCCCTGCTATTTGCATTACCGATAGAGCCATTGGCCATCACTTTTAAGGAGCTCGGGACTGTGGAAGGGGATAGTGCGGGCGGGGGAGGGGGTGAGTGCGTTGGTGGGGATCATAATGTGACTTCTTCAAAACTTTGTGTGGTTTTCAGGATATAAATTAAATTTGGAGAAGAGTGAGTATTTTGTGGTGCCCCATCCAGGAGTGGGGGTGGGAGTGTGGGGCTGCCATTTCGCAGGATAGCAACCCACTTCAGGTACTTGTGGTTGCAGATGGCGTGGGATTAGGAGGGGCTCCGTAGCTACAATTTTCTAGTTTGGTGGGGAGGGTGAAAGTGGACTTGGCAAGGTGGGAAAACCTCCCTCTGTCATTGGTGGGCCTAGAGCAGGCGATTTCAATGAATTCTGCTGCAATTTTTGTTTTTATTTCAGTCCCTGCCGGTCTTTTTACCGAAGGCATTCTTCAACGAAGTGGACAAGTTGGTCACCTCGTGTATCTGGGTGGGGAAGGTAGCCAGGGTCAGGAAGGTGTTCCTGCAGAGAGGGAGGGAGATGCCGATTAGGGGGAATCACAGGTTCGAGCCAGGGAGGTTGGATGGGAGGTTTTGGAGATGGGAGGAGAGGGGGATCAGGGTATGAAAAGACCTATTCCTGGGGAGACGTTTGGAAAGGTTGGAAGAGTTGGGGGCAGGGGGCAATATGACTGGAGCGGAGAAATGCTGAGTCCATGGCCGCACCGTGCAACAGGACGCCGGCCGCGTGCGGACCCGGCCTGCCAAATAATGCCCCAGCCTCTGCCAAAGTCTTTCCTGCCGTGAATTGGCCCTCCCCTGAGTGTGGCGGCGCTGGACTGAGTCCACAGCCACCACGCGAGTTCCCGACAAATAATAGCACACACATCCGATGCCGTCTGGAACTCGGCCAGTCGGGGGCGTTGCATCAGGGGGTGGGCCTCAGGTAATGTCCTGAGGCCGTCAATACGGCTTGCGACCGCTTTGGAGGGGGTGGAGCATCATGGAAATGGCATCCCACTTCCCCCGATTTTGTCGCAAATGGGGATTCTCCGGCCGAACGTGATTCCGGCGTCGGAGACCTGAGAATCCCGCCCACTGTCTCTAATTAACTGCTCCGCAGGGAACCCTGCTAATAGAGATAAAAACCTGTCCGCCCAAAACTTTTACAATGCTTTAATTGCACCTCTGGCTCCCTAATAACCGAGTGGTCTTGCAAACCAGGATTTTTAAAACACTACTGCAGCAGTCATACACACATTAACCCCGGGTTTTAACCCTTACCACACCAAATACATATAATACACTATATCTGAAATTGCTACATTCAACACACATTACAAATTAAAGGTAGAAGAAGTTTTCTGATTGGAAATAGAGGCCATTGGCAATGGCAATATTTCCTTTTTCTATATTCAGCTCCAATAACGGATGATTTCTCATATCACGAACGCACAAATCAGGAGCAGGAGTAATCGGCCTCTGGGACTCAAGCCATTCATTAAGATCATGGCTGGTCTGATTGTCACCTTAACTCTTACATTCCTGGGACGGCACGGTGGTGCAGTGGTTAGCACTGCTGCCTCGGCACTGAGGACCCGAGTTCAAACCCGGGCCTCCTCCTGTTTCTGTGTGTGGTAATATGCATTAGGGGTCATGTGGGACTGAAGCCGTGATGTCATTGGCTGACAGATCCCGGGTCCTGGTTGGCTGTTGATCTCTAGCTCCGCCCTGAAGGTGGAGTATAAGAACCAGGAATTCTCCCCGCAGCTCCAGTCTGTTGCTGAACTGCGGAGAACGAGTCACGCTTAATAAAGCCTCATCGACTTCACCTCTATTCGTCTCTCGGGAGTCTTTGTGCGCTACAATTTATTAAGCGTGCTTAAAGGACTATGGAGCTCAGGATCGTCCCGGAATGCCTGAGGATCAGCACCCACGCAGTGAATTCAGCAGCAGTTTTTAAACACTGGCAGACTTGTTTCGAAGCCTACCTCCGAACGACCTCCGGCCGGGTGACAGAAGACCAGAAACTACAGGTCCTGCACTCGAGGGTAAGCCCGGAAATTTACCCTCTCATAGAAGACGCAGAGGATTTCCAGACGGCGTTCGCAGCACTAAAGAACATCTATGTTCGCCCAGTGAACCAGATCTACGCACGCTACCAACTCGCAACGAGACGGCAAAGTCCCGGAGAATCGCTAGACGAATTCTACGCCGCGCTGCTAATTTTGGGACGGGCCTGCAGCTGCCCGCCGGTAAACGCGATTGAACACACGGACATGTTAATTTGCGATGCGTTTGTGGCTGGTATGAACTCTCCCCAAATCCGCCAAAGACTTTTAGAAAAAGAGTTGCTAGGACTCTCAGAGGCACGGGCCCTTGCAGCTTCACTAGATGTTGCCGCGCGAAACGCCCGCGCCTACGGCCCCGACCGCGCGGCAGCCCCTTGGGCTCCGTGGACCCCCGTCCACAAACCCCCCCCCCCCCCCACAGGCTTGCGCGGTTCAGACGCCAAGTCGTCCCGGGGGAGCCCGCTGCTATTTCTGCGGCCAGGCGAAACACCCCCGGCAGCGCTGCCCGGCCCGCGCAGCGATTTGCAAGAGCTGCGGGAAAAAGGGCCATTTCGCGGCTGTGTGCCGGTCCCGGGGGGTCGCCGCTGTCCCCGGAGAAGAAGGAGTCCTGCGCGTTCCAAACGCTCCCCAACCCCCCCCAGCGCCCCATGTGCGACCCGCAGGCGCCGCCATTTTGGGTCCCGACCACCACGAGGGGAGGAGGGGCGCCGCCATCTTGGGACCCCCCAGCCCTGCGCGACGCATGGGGGCGGCCATTTTGTCCACCCCCACCGCCATCTTGTGACCCCCCCAGCCATGTGCGATGCATGGGGGCGGCCATTTTGTTCACCCCCGCCGCCATCTTGGACGGCAACAGTGGACCCCAGCATCGACGGCTCCACGGGGTTCGAGGAAGACGCTGAAGCACTACGACCACGTCTGGCCTCAATGACGCTGGACCAAGCACGGCCCCGGACGCTCCAGACGACGACAACAACGGTGCTGATCAACGGGCACGAGACACCATGCCTGGTCGACTCCGGGAGCACAGAAAGCTTCACCAACCCCGACACGGTAAGACGCTGTTTTTTGACCATCCGTCCCAGTGCGCAAAAGATTTCCCTAGCTGCAGGATCCCACTCCGTACAGATCAAAGGCTTCTGCATAGTGACCCTAACGGTGCAAGGGAGGGAGTTTAAAAACTACAGGCTCTACGTCCTTCCCAACTCTGCGCACCCACATTACTGGGATTAGACTTCTAGTGCAATCTGCAGAGCCTAACTTTCCAATTCGGCGGCCCAATACCCCCACTCACTATCTGCGGCCTCACAACCCTCAAGGTTGAGCCCCCATCCTTGTTTGCAAACCTCACCCCGGATTGCAAACCCGTCGCCACTAGGAGCAGACAGTACAGCGCCCAGGACGGGACATTTATTCGGTCCGAAGCCCAGCGGCTACCGAAGGAAGGCATAATCCAGGCCAGCAATAGTCCCTGGAGAGCACAGGTGGTAGTAGTAAAGACAGGGGAGAAGCAAAGGATGGTCATAGACTATAGCCAGACCATCAACAGGTACACACAGCTAGATGCGTACCCTCTCCCCCGCATATCCGACATGGTCAATCGGATTGCCCAATATAAGGTCTTCTCCACCGTGGACCTCAAGTCTGCCTACTATCAGCTCCCCATCCGCCCAAGTGACCGCAAGTACACAGCCTTCGAGGCAGACGGGCGATTATACCACTTCCTAAGGGTCCCATTTGGCGTCACAAACGGGGTCTCGGTCTTCCAATGGGAGATGGACCGAATGGTTGATCAACACGGGTTGCAGGCCACGTTCCCGTATCTCGACAACGTAACCATCTGCGGCCACGATCAGCAGGACCACGACGCCAATCTCCAAAAATTCCTCCAGACCGCTAAAGCCTTGAACCTCACATACAACGAGGACAAGTGCGTTTTTAGCACAAACCGGCTAGCCATCTTGGGATATGTAGTGCGCAATGGGATAATAGGCCCCGACCCCGAACGTATGCGCCCCCTCATGGAATTTCCCCTCCCTCACTGCTCAAAAGCCCTAAAACGCTGCCTGGGGTTCTTTTCATATTACGCCCAGTGGGTCCCCCAGTACGCAGACAAGGCCCGCCCCCTAATACAGACCACGACCTTCCCTCTGTCGACAGAGGCTTGCCAGGCCTTCAGCCGCATCAAAGCGGATATCGCAAAGGCCACGATGCGCGCCATCGACGAGTCCCTCCCCTTCCAGGTCGAGAGCGACGCCTCCGATGTAGCTCTAGCGGCCACCCTTAACCAAGCGGGCAGACCCGTGGCCTTTTTCTCCCGAACCCTCCATGCCTCAGAAATCCGCCACTCCTCAGTGGAAAAGGAAGCCCAAGCCATAGTGGAAGCTGTGCGACATTGGAGGCATTACCTGGCCGGCAGGAGATTCACTCTCCTCACTGACCAACGGTCGGTAGCTTTCATGTTCGATAATGCACAGCGGGGCAAAATTAAAAATGACAAGATCTTAAGGTGGAGGATCGAGCTCTCCACCTTCAACTATGAGATCTTGTACCGTCCCGGAAAGCTGAACGAGCCGTCCGATGCCCTATCCCGCGGCACATGTGCCAACGCACAAATTAACCGTCTCCAAACCCTCCACGAGGACCTCTGCCACCCGGGGGTCACTCGGTTCTACCATTTTATAAAGTCCCGCAACCTCCCCTACTCCGTGGAGGAGGTCCGTACAGTCACAAGGAACTGCCACATCTGCGTAGAGTGCAAACCGCATTTTTTCAGGCCGGATAGTGCGCACCTGATCAAGGCTTCCCGTCCCTTTGAACGCCTCAGTCTGGATTTCAAAGGGCCCCTCCCCTCCACCGACCGCAACACATACTTCCTGAACATGATGGACGAGTACTCCCGTTTCCCCTTCGCCATCCCCTGCCCTGACATGACAGCGGCCACAGTCATTAAAGCCCTTAGCACCATATTCACACTGTTGGTTGCCCCGCATACGTCCATAGCATCAGGGGGTCCTCCTTCATGAGTGACGAGCTGCGCCAGTTCCTGCTCAGCAAGGGTATAGCCTCGAGCAGGACGACCAGCTACAACCCCCGGGGGAACGGGCAAGTAGAGAGGGAGAACGGCACGGTCTGGAAGACCGTCCTACTGGCCCTACGGTCCAGGGATTTCCCAGTTTCACGGTGGCAGGAGGTCCTCCCGGACGCCCTCCACTCCATCCGGTCGCTACTGTGTACCACCACTAACCAAACGCCTCATGAGCGCCTCCTTGTCTTCCCCAGGAAGTCCTCCTCTGGAACGTCGCTGCCGACCTGGCAGGGGGCCCCAGGACCCATCTTGCTCTGGAAACATGTGCGGGCGCACAAGTCGGACCCGTTGGTCGAGAGGGTTCACCTCCTCCACGCAAATCCGCAGTACGCCTACGTGGAGTACCCCGACGGCCGACAGGACACGGTCTCCCTGCGAGATCTGGCGCCCGCCGGCAACACACACACCCCCTCGACACCAATCACCCCCTCCCTGCCACCGGCGCACCCCGCGACAGCCCCCTTCCCGGGAGGATCGGTCCTCCTCCCAGGTCCGACCAGAAGTGAAGCTGAAGCAGAAACCGTAAAGCTCCCGGAGGCGACAACACTGGAACAAGCACCACCACCACCGGGGCTGAGGCGATCGAAAAGGACGACCAGACCGCCCGCCCGACTCGTGGCATCGGTGTAACACTAGAATGTTGTGGACTTTAACGAGAATGTTTTTTTTTTCCTTTTCCCTCTTACGAATACTGTAAATAGTTCAAAACAAAAAAACCCTGTACATAGCCCAGTGTAGGGCACTGTAATGACATGCAAAAGTTTTTTCCTCCCAGGACCAGCCTTGTAAACCCCTACCACCATGCGAAGCACCACCCCGCCGGGTTCATTTTTAACAAGGGGTGAATGTGGTAATATGCATTAGGGGTCATGTGGGACTGTGAAGCCGTGATGTCATTGGCTGACAGATCCCGGGTCCTGGTTGGCTGTTGATCTCTAGCTCCGCCCTGAAGGTGGAGTATAAGAACCAGGAATTCTCCCCGCAGCTCCAGTCTGTTGCTGAACTGCGGGGAACGAGTCACGCTTAATAAAGCCTCATCGACTTCACCTCTATTCGTCTCTCGGGAGTCTTTGTGCGCTACAATGTGCAACAGGCTGGAGAAGAGTCTGAATGAGCCTCCTCCTGTTCCTGTGTAACATGCTGGAGAGGGGGCTGAATGGGCCTCCTCCTGTTCCTGTGTAACAGGCTGGAGAAGGGGCTGAATGGGCCTCTTCCTGTTCCTGTGTAACAGGCTGGAGTAGGGGGTGAATGGGCTCCACCTGTTCCTGTGTAACAGACTGGAGAGGGGGCTTAATGGGCCTCCTCCTGTTCCTGTGTAACAGGCTGGAGAAGGGGCTGAATGGGCCTCTTCCTGTTCCTGTGTAACAGGCTGGAGTAGGGGGTGAATGGGCTCCTCCTGTTCCTGTGTAACAGACTGGAGAGGGGGCTTAATGGGCCTCCTCCTGTTCCTGTGTAACAGGCTGGAGAAGGGGCTGAATGGGCCTCCTCCTGTTCCTGTGCAACAGTCTGGAGAAGGGGCTGAACGGACCTCCTCCTGTTCCTGTGTAACAGGCTGGAGAAGGGGCTGAATGGGCCTCCTCCTGTTCCTGTGTAACAGGCTGGAGAAGGGGCTGAATGGGCCTCCTCCTGTTCCTGTGTAACAGGCTGGAGAAGGGGCTGAATGGGCCTCCTCCCGTTCCTGTGTAACAGGCTGGCGAAGGGGCTGAATGGGCCTCCTCCCGTTCCTGTGTAACAGGCTGGCGAAGGGGCTGAATGGGCCCCCTCCTGTTCCTGTGTAACTGTCCGGAGAAGGGGCTGAATGGGCCTCCTCCTGTTCCTGTGTAACAGACTGGAGAAGGGGTTGAATGGGTCTCCTCCTGTTCCTGTTTAACAGGCTGGAGAAGGGGTTGAATGGGACTCCTCCAGTCCTCTGTGTAACAGGTTGGAGAAGGGGCTGAATGGGCCTCCTCCTGTTCCTGTTTAACAGGCTGGAGAAGGGGCTGAATGGGCCTCCTCCTGTTCCTGTGTAACAGACTGGACAAGGGGCTGAATGGGCCTCCTCCTGTTCCCGTGTAACAGGCTGGAGGAGGGGCTGAATGGGCCTCCTCCTGTTCCCGTGTAACAGACTGGTGAAGGGGCTGAATGGGCCTCCTGTTGCTGTGTAACAGGCTGGAGAAGGTGCTGAATGGGCCTCCTCCTGTTCCTGTGTAACAGGCTGGACAAGGGGCTGAATGGGCCTCCTCCTGTTCCTGTGTAACAGGCTGGAGAAGGTGCTGAATGGGCCTCCTCCTGTTCCTGTGTAACAGGCTGGAGAAGGGGCTGAATGGGCCTCCTGTTCCCGTGTAACAGGCTGGAGAAGGGGCTGAATGGGCCTCCTGTTCCTGTGTAACTAGCTGGAGAAGGGGCTGAATGGGCATCCTCCTGTTCCCTGTGTAACAGGCTGGAGAAGGGGCTGAATGGGCCTCCTCCTGTTCCTGTGTAACAGGCTGGAGAAGGGGCTGATGGGCCTCCTCCTGTTCCTGTGTAACAGGCTGGAGAAGGGGCTGAATGGGCCTCCTCCTGTTCAAGTGTAACAGGCTGGAGAAGGGGCTGAATGGGCCTCCTCCTGTTCCTGTGTAACATGCTGGAGAAGGACCTGAATGGGCCTCCTCCTGTTCAAGTGTAACAGGCTGGAGAAGGGGCTGAATAGGCCTCCTCCTGTTCCTGTGTAACAGGCTGGAGAAGGAGCTGAATGGGCCTCCTCCTGTTCCTGTGTAACACGCTGGAGAAGAGGCTGAGTGGGCCTCCCCCTGCTCCTGTTGAAGTAGACAGAATCTTTGCTTGTATACACTGGGCACAATTGCGCAAATTAATTTGGTCGAACCGCAGAATTCATTGCACATCACTGTTTTCTCTTTCTTTCCCCCACACCTCGCAGGTCCAGTACCCCTCGTCCGATTGCCATCACCTCTCCCTCAAGCAGAGGTAAGTGCCGCCAAAGCCTAGGTTCGGAGATGTCTTGTTGTGGTTGATTCCCATCTCGCATGTTCCCTTTCTACCCGGTCACGGGATGTGTGAGGCAGAGACCAGCTCCCAGTAACAAAGATGAACAAAATGCACGCAGGGCAGGGTGAATGTCCATTTCCATTTCCAATGCGACATGTCCAAGTGGCTGAATGGGCCTCCTCCTGCTCCTGTGTAACAGGCTGGAGAAGAGTCTGAATGGACCTCCTCCTGTTCCTGAGTAACAGGCTGGAGAAGGGGCTGAGTGGGCCTCCTCCTGTCCCTGTGTAACAGGCTGGAGAAGGGGCTGAATGGGCCTCCTCCTGTTCCTGTGTAACAGGCTGGAGAAGGGGCTGAATGGACCTCCTCCCGTTCCTGTGTAACAGGCTGGAGAAGGGCCTGAATGGGCCTCCTCCTGTTCCTGTGTAACAGGCTGGAGAAGGGGCGAAGTGGGCCTCCTCCTTGTCCTGTGTGACAGGCTGGCGAAGGGGCTGAATGGGCCTCCTCCTGTTCCTGTGTAACAGGCTGGAGAAGGGGCTGAATGGGCATCCTCCTGTCCCTGTGTGACAGGCTGGCGAAGGGGCTGAATGGGCCTCCTCCTGTTCCTGTGTAACAGGCTGGAGAAGGGGCTGAATGGGCATCCTCCTGTTCCTGTGTAACAGGCTGGAGAAGGGGCTGAATGGGCCTTCTCCTGTCCCTGTGTAACAGGCTGGCGAAGGGGCTGAATGGGCCTCCTCCTGTTCCTGTGTAACAGGCTGGAGAAGGGGCTGAATGGGCCTCCTCCTGTTCCCCGTGTAACAGGCTGGAGAAGGGGCTGAATGGGCCTCCTCCTGTTCCCGTGTAACAGGCTGGAGAAGGGGCTGGATGGGCCTCCTCCTGTTCCTGTGTAACAGGCTGGAGAAGGGGCTGAATGGGCCTCCTCCTGTTGCTGTGTAACAGGCTGGAGAAGGTGCTGAATGGGCCTCCTCCTGTTCCTGTGTAACAGGCTGGAGAAGGGGCTGAATGGGCCTCCTCCTGTTCCTGTGTAACAGGCTGGAGAAGGGGCTGAATGGGCCGCCTCCAGTTCCTGCGTAACAGGCTGGAGAAGGGGCAGAATGGGCCTCCTCCTGTCCCTGTGTAACAGGCTGGCAAAGGGGCTGAATGGGCCTTCTCCTGTTCCTTTGAAACAGTCTGGAGAAGGGGCTGAATGAGCCTCCTCATGTTCCTGTGTAACAGGCTGGAGAAAGGGCTGAATGGGCCTCCTCCTGTTACCATGTAACAGGCTGGAGAAGGGGCTGAATGGGCCTCCTCCTGTTCCTGTGTAACAGGCTGGAGAAAGGGCTGAATGAGCCTCCTCATGTTCCTGTGTAACAGGCTGGAGAAGGGGCTGAATGGGCCTACCCCTGTTCCTGTGTCACAGGCTGGAGAAAGGGCTGAATGGGCCTCCTCCTGTTCCCATATTTTGTTTTTTAAATTTAGAGTATCCAATTCAGTTTTTCCGATTAAGGAGCAATTTAGTGTGGCCAACCCACCTACCCTGCACAACTTTGGGTTGTGGGAGCGAAACCCACGCAAACACGGGGAGAATGTGCAAACTCCACACGGACAGCGACCCAGAGCCGGGATCGAACCTGGGACCTCGGCGCTGTGAGGCAACCGTGCTTGCCACTGTGCTGCCCTCCTGTTCCCATGTGACCATCTTGTCCTGTCAGGACCACTGTAGGATGAGCAAGAGATGAATGCACGTACAATGTCCCGTCCCGTCCCCCCCCCCCCCCCCCCCCCCCCCCCCCACCGCCACCCACCCACTACACCGATGGACAGGCGGGTCCAGCATGCAAGCTGGGTGCCGAGGGAGGGGTGGGAATTGAGTTTCTCTGGGGATCGGCAGGAAAAAAAACAGGGTCCTTCGATGTCAGCAAATCTTGGCCTTCTGTTTGTGTCCCCCTATGCCAGTCACACCGAAACATACGCCACAGAGTGTCGGATCGTACAGCGGGAACACAGCTTCGAGCAGGTAGGTGCTGCCGGAATGTTCGGTTGCTTGATTGTTTTTTGCCAGTCAGCTTAAATCTACGTCCCTGTCATTCTTGTTCTCTCCGTGCCGGAAATGTAACCCCGCCACCATTGATTCTGTCTGGATCCCTTTACGATGTCGGGACATCTCTCGACTTTCTCCAGGAAAACATGGGCCAGAAAATATGTTGCCATGCATTCGAGCAATATTTCAGTCGTCAGGTGCTCGCAAGAGTCGGTCACATGCCCGTCGACGGTCAAGAAGGCAAATTATCCCATTATGCACATAAGGGCGGCACGGTGGCACACTGGTTAGCACTGCTGCCTCACAGCGCCAGGGTCCCGGGTTCAACTCCAGCCTTGGGTGACTGTGTGGAATTTGCACATTCTCCCAGTGTCTGCGTGGGTTTCCTCCCAAAGTCCAAAGATGTGCGGGTTAGGTGATTTGGCCATGATAAAATTGCCCTTTAGTGTCCAAAGATGTACAGGTTAGATGGGATTACGGGGATGGAGGGGGTGAGTGGGCCTAGGTAGGGTGCTCTTTCAGAGAGTCAGTACAGAATCGATGGGCCGAATGGCCTCTTCCTGCACTATTGGAATTCTATTCTAAGGCGCCAATTGAAAGCAATTGTCTGGGGCCTGTCTGCTGTCACGGTTGGCCGGGGGGGAGGCAATTGTCCAGCTTGCCTTTAATGTTTTAACTTGAACCTCGATCCAGGGAGGGATGAACTGTCTGGACTGAAATAAAATTAACAAATGTGTCCGGGGCCTGAGGTCTGTGTTTCAATGCGGCACCTCAACACTCTTTGCGTAGCTTTTCCCGTCGCTATTTATTTTTCACGGGTCAGCAGGTCCCTGAGACAGCTCCGCAAGTGGCTGCCCACACCCCCTTCTCTTCCCCTGAGGGAGCACGTTAGAAACGTCAACCCCGCACCCTCCCTCTTCTCAGTGCATGTCTTCTCTTCCCGTCACTCTTGGACAGCTCTGAGCCTTTCCCACAGCACGCATTTCCCGCTGGCTGCCCCGTTAAATTGCGTGAAACGGGGTTCCGGGCCCAATTGCAGCCGGAAGCACATTTGGCAGCCACCCAATGCGTGTGCCCGACGGGTGAGATATTCAAGCCCCGCCTGCAGCTGCAACTTCTCCAGTCTGCCGACATAACCGTGGAACTCCCGGCGCTCCTCTGGAATGGCAGCTGATGGGATCCTCTGCTTAGTGCCTCATCCAAAGCCCGGTATGTCTGATAGCGCGGGGCTTCCTCGGCATTGGCAGCAAGGGGTGAGGCTTCCTCCCCCCGCCCCTAGTCCCGGCGGCCTCGGTAGGGGAGAGACCGTGAACGGTACAGAGCCCTGCACAAAGCTACAGGAAGTCAGGCTCCATCCACATCTCCCAGGCCCCCTCTGCTGAGTTACTTCATCCCTGCCCAACTCCTGTGTGATGTCGACGGGGATTCAGACAGCATCTAGTGGAGCCAGACTATTGAAGGAATTACTGCAGGTCCTGAGCTGAATGTAGAATTATTCTCTCTCTCCCTCTCTCTCACATCCCTTCAAATAGCAGGCCAGGTTCAGTGGGACGGCTGACTTGGAACAGTATATCCCGATCAGGTGGTCTGCTGGTAAGTACCATTATTCAACAGTCAACATATAGCATGACTGCTCTCACCTCCCTCTGTGTCTTTACAGTGTGAGTGCTCTCACCTCCCTCTGTGTCTGTAGTGTGTCTGCTCTCACCGCCCTCTGTGTCTTACCGATTTAGATATTGTCATGTGTACCAAAGTACAGTGAAAATTATTGTTCTGTGTACATTCCAGGCAGATCGTTCCATACATGGAAAAGATAGGACATACAATAAATACACAATGTAAATACATAGACATAGACATCGAGTGAAGCATACAGAGTGTCGTTCTACACAGTAGAGAAGATGGGAGGAGAGATCAGTTCAGTCCATAAGAGGGTAATTCAGGAGTCTTGTAACAGTGGGGAAGAAGCTGATTTTGAATCTGTTAGTGCGTGTTCTCAGACTTTTGTATCGCCTGCCCGATGCAAGAGGTTGGAAGAGAAAATAACCCAGTTGGGAGGGGTCTTTGATTATGCTGCCTGCTTTGCCAAGGCAGTGGGAAGCATAAACAGAGTCAATGGATGGGAGGCGGGTTCACATGATGGACTGGGCTGTGTTCACGACTCTCTGTAGTTTCTTACAGTCTTGAGCCAAGCAGTTGCCATACCAGGCTGTCATGCAGCCAGATAGGATGCTTTCTATAGTACATCTGTAAAAATTAGTAAGAGTCAATGTGGACATGCCAAATTTCCTTAGTTTCCTGAGGAAGTATAGGGCTCTTGAGCTTTTTTGGTCGTAGCACCAACATGGGTGGACCAGGACGGATAGTTGATGATCAGCACACCTAGGATTTTGAAGCTGTCAACCATCTCCACCTCGGCACCATTGGTGCAGACAGAGGTACCTACACTTCGCTTCCTGAAGTCAATGACCAGCTCCTTAGTTTTGCTGACATTGAGGGCGAGATTGTTATTGTTGCACCACACCACTAGGTTCTTTATCTCCCTCCTGTACTCTGACCCATTGTTGTTTGAGATCCGACCCACAATGGTCGAGTCATCAGCAAACTTGTAGATGGAGTTGGAGCCAAATTTTGCCACACAGTCATGTGTGTACAGGGAGTATGGTCGGGGGCTAAGCACGCAGCCTTGCGGGGCCCCAGTATTGAGGACTATCGTGGATGGAGGTGTCATTCTTTATCCTTACTGATTGTGGTCTATGGGTCAGGAAGTCGAGGATCAAGTTACAGAGGGAGGAGCCAAGTCCGAGGTTTTGGAGATTTTTAATATAAATTTAGAGCACCCAATTCATTTTTTCCAATTAAGGGGCAATTTAGCGTGGCCAATCCACCTACCCTGGACATCTTTGGGTTGTGGGGGAGAAACCCACGCAGACACGGAGAGAATGTGGAAACGCCACCGGACAGTGACCCAGAGCCAGGATCAAACCTGGGACCTCGGCGCCGTGAGGCAGCAGGGCTAACCCACTGCACCACCGTGCTGCCCTGATTTTGGAGTTTTGATATGAGCTTGGCTGGGATTATGGTGTTGAAGGCGGAGATGTAGTCAATGAATAGGAGTCTGACGTAGAAGTCCTTGTTGTCAAGATGCTCCAGGGATGAGTGTAGGGCCAGGGAGATGGTGTCTGCTGTGGACCCATTGTGACGGTATGCGAATTGCAGTGAATCTAGGCATTCTGGGAGTATGGAGTTGATGTGCCTCATGACCAACCTCTCGAAGCCCTTGATAACGATCAATGTCAAGGCCACAGGACGGTAGTCGTTGAGGCAAATTACCTGGTTTTTCTTTGGTACCGGTGTGATGAAGGTCTTCTTCAGTCAGGTAGTACCCTGGATCGGAGTAAGTATAGGTTGAAGATGTCCATGAACACAGCCGCCAGATGGTCCACGCAGGATCTGAGTGCATGACCAGGGACTCTGTCAGGACCCATTGCTTTCCATGGGTTCACGTTCAAGAAGGTCAATCTGACTTCGGAGACTATGATGGGAGGTCTGGGTGATCCAAGGCTGTAGGGGCAGCTGGCAATGGTTTGTTTGTTTCCTGCTTAAAACGAGCATAGAATGTATTGAGTTTATCGGGGAGGGGTGCTCTGTTGCTAGAGATTCTACTCGGTTTTGCTTTGTATCCCGTTATATTGTTTAAGACTTGCCACAAACGACGAGAGTCCGTGTTGGTAGTCTGTGACTCTAGCTTGGTCTGGAATTGTCTCTTGGCATCCCTGATGGCTTTGCAGAGGTCATACCTAGATTTCTTGCATAGGTCAGGGTCACCTGACTTGAACGCCTCAGACGTGGCCTTCAGTAGAGCGTGAATCTCCTGGTTAAACCATGGTTTCTGGTTGGGAAACACACGTACTACCTTCATTGACACACAATCTTCTACACACTTGCTGATGAAGTCTGTGATGGTGCTGTCATACTCGTTTAGGTTGGCTACTGAGTTCTAGAATATGGACCAGTCCACTGACTCCAAGCAGTCATGTAGGAGCTCTTCCGTTGCCTCGGACCAGCATTGCACGACCTTCTTAACTGGATTCTCCTGCTTAAGTTTCTGCTTATATGCTGGGAGAAGGATCACCGTTTATTGGTCCAATTTTCCGAACTGCGTTTGGGGGATGGATCGGTAGACGCCCTTGATGTTTGTTAGCAGTGGCCAACGATGTTGGGGTCCCTATCGGGTCAGGAGATGTGTTGGTGGAATTTTGGCAGTACAGTCTTGGTGTTGGCTTGGTTGATGATCCCAGCCATGATAAACAAGGCCTCCGAGTGTTCTGTTTCACTTTTATTTATATGGGTGTACAATTCATCAAGCACCTTCTTCACTTCCGCCTGGGGTGGGATGTAGACCACCGTGTTTTTTAAAATAAATATAGAGTACCCAATTTTTTTCCAATTAAGGGGCAATTTAGCGTGACCAATCCACCTACCCTGCACATCTTTGGGTTGTGGGGGCGAAACCCACGCAAACACGGGGAGAATGTGCAAACTCCACACGGATAGTGACCCAGAGCCGGGATCGAACCTGGGATCTCGGCGCTGTGAGGCAGCAGTGCTAACCACTGCGCCACCGAGCTGCCCATGAAGACCGCCGTGTTGATGGCAGAAGAGAATTCCCATGAAAGGTAGTATGGACGGCACTTCACAGTCAGGTATTCCAGGTCCGGGGAGCAGTAGTTCGCCAGGGTCGCCGCATCCGAGCACCAGGAGGGGTTGATGAGGAGGAAACCCCTCCACGCTTCGCTTTGCCTGATGATGCGGTACGGTCCGTCCGGTGAATTAAGCCGTAAGGTTGTATGGCACAGTCCGGTAAGGCGGGGGTGAGGCAAGTCTCTGTGAAACAGAGCACACAGCAGTCTCTTAATTCCCCGCTGAGAGGTAAGTCTAGCGTTAAGGTCGTCCAGCTTGTTTTCGATCGCTTGGACGTCTGCCAGGTTATGCTGGGGAGGGCAGACTTGAAACCGCGTTGTTTTAGTGTCACCTGCAGCCCAGCATGTTTCCCTCGTTTCCTGGTTCGACGGCTGCTTCTGGATAGTCCTGAGATGCAATGGGAGAAGTCTAAACTTGTGGAAGATAAGTGTTTGAATCTGGTGGGGTTCCAGGCGCTAGTTGCGATTTCGGAGCCGCCAAGGGGGACTTGTTAGTGATCTGGTCAGGCCCTGAGATTACACAAGGATGTGTCTACCTTTCGGCGTGTTTGGATTCTCGCTTCGGGTCTTCACTGTTTTGGGAGTGTTTAGTCTGGGGTTGGGTCACTGGCAAGGTCTTCCTGGGTCAGGGTGGGCTGGGTCACGTGGTCGGTTCCAGGGTTGGTGGCGGGTTGGGCGTTCCTGAGATCGGGCCTCCATGTCGATTCTCCTCTTCTCCATCTTCCAGTAAGTCGGGGCTCTGGGCAGGCCTCTCAAGTTTGGGTCAAGTCTCGTGTCCGGAGGCTTGGACAGGCGTTCTGGGTCATGGGCCGGGGGCGTTCCTAGGCCGGGTCGGGCGCTTCAGGAGCCGGGTCGATTCCTAGCAAGGTC
The DNA here is from genome assembly GCF_047496885.1 of Scyliorhinus torazame. Classification (NCBI taxonomy): domain Eukaryota; kingdom Metazoa; phylum Chordata; class Chondrichthyes; order Carcharhiniformes; family Scyliorhinidae; genus Scyliorhinus; species Scyliorhinus torazame. Next base: position 137,635,969 of record NC_092711.1, read on the forward strand.
AGGGTTAGGACTCCGCGTCGGGCCTCTTCCATTTCCAGGTGGAGGTAATGGTCGGATCTCTGGTGGAGTCCTGCCGGGTCGGGTTGTGTCGGGTCATGTGGGCTGGTCCACGGATGTCGGAGAGTCGCCAGACCTGTGAGTAAACATAAAAGAGCATTGTTAGAGATAATATTAGTGTTAGAATTAGGTGTTAAAAGGTTAGTACGGGTACAATAGATGTAGAAAGAGGATCTTTGGGGGCGAGCTTGCAGATAATTTCTACGCTCCAGAGCCATCTTGGAGACACAGTGGGCGAAATTCTCCCCCAACGGCGGGATGCCCGCCGACTGGCGCCAAAGCCGGCGCAAATCAGACGGGCATCGCGCCGGCAAAAAGGTGCGGAAGTCTCCGCATCTTTGGCGGCCTAGCCCCAACATTGAGGGGCTAGGCCGACGCCGGAGGGATTTCCGCCCCGCCAGCTGGCGGAAATGGCGTTTGTTGCCCCGCCAGCTGGCGCGGAAATGCGGCGCATGCGCGGGAGCGTCAGCGGCCGCTGTCAGTTTCCCGCGCATGCGCAGTGGGGAGAGTCACTTCCGCCTCCGCCATGGTGGAGGCCGTGGTGGAGGCGGAAGGGAAAGAGTGCCCCCTCGGCACAGGCCCGCCCGCGGATCGGTGGGCCCCGATCGCGGGCCAGGCCACCGTGGGGGCACCCCCCGGGGTCAGATCGCCCCCCCCAGGACCCTGGAGCCCGCCCACGCCGCCTGGTCCCGCCGGTAAATACCAGGTTTGATTTACGCCGGCGGGACAGGCAATTCCTGGGCGGGACTTCGGCCCATCCGGGCCGGAGAATCCAGCGGGGGGTCCCGCCAACCGGCGCGGCCGGCTCCCGCCCCCGCCCAATCTCCGGGAGCGGAGACTTCGGCGGGGGCGGGGGCGGGATTCACGGCGGCCAACGGCCATTCTCCGACCCGGCGGGGGGTCGGAGAATGACGCCCAGTGTGTTTGCTCTTAGCACCCACTGTGTCTACAGTGTGTCTGCTCTCACCTGCTTCTGTGTCTACAGTGTGTCTGCTCTAAACCTCCCTCTGTGTCTACAGTGTGTCTGCTCCCACCTCCCTCTGTCTCTACAGTGTGTCTGCTCTAAACCTCCCTCTGTGTCTACAGTGTGTCTGCTCTAAACCTCCCTCTGTCTCTACAGTGTGTCTGCTCTAAACCTCCCTCTGTGTCTACAGTGTGTCTGCTCCCACCTCCCACTGTGTCTGCTCTCACCTCCCTCTGTGTCTACAGTGTGTCTGCTCCCACCTCCCACAGTGTCTACAGTGTGTCTGCTCCCACCTCCCACTGTGTTTACAGTGTGTCTGCTCCCACCTCCCTCTGGGTCTACAGTGTGTCTGCTCCCACCTCCCACAGTGTCTACAGTGTGTCTGCTCCCACCTCCCACTGTGTCGACAGTGTGTCTGCTCTCACCTCCCTCTGTCTCTACAGTGTGTCTGTTCCCACCTCCCACTGTGTCTACAGTGTGTCTGCTCCCACCTCTCACTGTGTCTCCAGTGTGTCTGCTCCCACCTCCCTCTGTGTCTCCAGCGTGTCTGCTCTCAGCACCCACTATGTCTACAGTGCGTCTGCTCCCACCTCCCTCTGTGTCTACAGTGTGTCTGCTGATACACCATCAATAATATACGACGAGTGATAAACGTAACTGAGGCTTTAGTACACTAAACAGCAAGCCTCCAGCCTTTGGACCGAACTGGGTCCGGAGGCGGAGACTTGCCACTTTTATACAGAAGCCCCGGGGGAGGAGCCACAGGCAGAGCCAGCCTGGACAAGCCCAGGAATGTACAACACAGCACAGTGAATTTAATACAATAAACACAATAACTAGGGGCGTCATTCTCCGCCGGCGGGAGTCTCCGTTCTGCCGGCGCCTGGGGGTTTCCCGACGGCGTGGGGCTGCCCCACAATGGGAAACCCCATTGACCGGCCGGTGTTACGGAGACTCCCGCCGGCCGGTCGGCGCAGAAATGTGGCGGGGCGGGTAGGAGACTTTCGCCCATGGTTTACCACATTCACCCCCTGTTTAAAAAAAGTCCGGCGGGGGTGAAGTGGTGTTAAAGGTCAAGTCTGTCAGGGGCCTTGACCTTCCGCTGTGACCGCCTCAGTCCCGGCTGTGGTGTTGGCGCCGTCGTCGAGACCTGCGCGTCCGGGAGCGTGTTGTCATCTTCTTCACCCAGATGTTGAGTCGGCGAAGGGGGGTGCGGTGTATGGGCGGGGGTGATGGTGCTTGTCCTCGGTGGGCCTGTGGGAGTTAGTTCGTGAGGGAGGTGGGCGGGGTGAGGGGAGACGGTGTAGGGTGGGGTGTGGTGGTGGTTTTCGCCAGGGAGCCTGCAGGAGCCAAATCCCGAAGGGAGACCGTGTCCTGCCGCCCGTCCTGGTGTGTCACGTAGGCATATTGGGGGTTCGCATGGAGCAGCAGGACCTTCTCGATGAGGGGGTCGGTTTTATGGCTCCTCGCATGCTTGCGGAAAAGAATGAACCCTGGGACCGTCAGCCAGGATGGGAGCGAGACCCCGGAGGTGGACTTCCTGGGGAAGGCAAACATATGCTCATGAGGAGTCTGGTTAGTGACCGTACATAGAAGCGACTGGATGAAGTTCAGCCCATCGGGGAGGACCTCCTGCCAGCGGGAGACAGGGAGACCTCTAGACCGTAGGGCCAGGAGGACGGCCTTCCAGACCATCGTGTTCTCCCTCACCACCAGTCCGTTTCCCCGGGGGTTATAACTGATCGTCCTGCTGGAGGCGATGCCTTTGCTGAGCAGGAACTGACGCAACTCATCGCTCATAAAGGAGGAGCCCCAATCACTGTGGATATAGGCGGGGAACCCGAACAGGGTGAAAAGGCTGTGCAGGGCCTTGATAACGGAGGCAGAGATCAGAGCAGGGGATGGCGAAGGGGAATCTGGAGTACTCATCAACGATGTTGAGGAAGTACACGTTACGGTCAGTGGAGGGGAGGGGCCTTTTGAAGTCCATGCTGAGGCGCTCAAAAGGGCGGGAGGCCTTTACCAGATGTGCTCTGTCTGGCCGATAGAAGTGCGGTTTTCACTCCGCGCAGACCTGGCAGTTCCTGGTCACGGAACTGACCTCCTCGATGGAGTAGGGCAGGTTGCGAGCCTTGATAAAGTGGAAAAAGCGGTGACCCCCGGGTGACAGGTCGTTGTGGAGAGCCCTGAGTGGGTCTACTTGTGCGCTGGCACATGTACCGCGGGAGAGGGCATCTGGGGGCACATTGAGCTTCCCGGGCCGATACAAGATGTCATAGCTGTAGGTGGAGAGCTCGATCCTCCACGTCAGGATCTTGTCGTTCTTGATTTTGAGCCGCTGTGTATTGTTAAACATGAAGGCAACCAACCGTTGGTCCGTGAGGAGAGTGAATCGCCTGCTGGCCAGGTAATGCCTCCAATGTCTCACAGCTTCTACTATGGCTTGGGCCTCTTTTTCGACGGAGGAGTGTCGAATTTTGGAGACATGGAGGGTACGGGAGAAGAAAGCCACGGGCCTGCCCGCCTGGTTGAGTGTAGCGGCCAGAGCAAAGTCCGACGCATCGCTCTCCACTTGGAAAGGGATGGACTCGTCCACAGCGTGCATCGTGGCTTTGGCAATGTCTGCTTTGATGCGATCGAAGGCCAGTCGGGCCTCAGTCGCCAGGGGAAATGTGGTGGACTTGATCAGTGGGTGAGTCTTGTCCGCGTAGTTGGGAACCCACTGGGCACAGTAAGAGAAGAACCCCAGGCATCTCTTCAGGGCCTTGGGGCAGTGGGGAAGGGGGAGTTCCAGGAGGGGGCGCATGCGGTCGGGGTCGGGCCCTAGGACTCCGTGTTCCACGACGTAGCCGAGGATAGCCAGGCGGGTTGTGCGAAAGACAAATTTCTCTCTATTATAAGTGAGGTTCAGGAGTTTCGCGGTGTGGAGGAAGTGCCGGAGGTTCTCGTCATGGTCCTGCTGGTCACGGCTGCAGATGGTGATGTTGTCTAGGTACGGGAATGTGGCCCGCAGCCCGTACTTGTCAACCGTTCGGTCCATTTCCCTTTGGAAGACCGATATCCCGTTGGTGACACCAAAGGGAACCCTGAGGAAGTGATAGAGGTGGCCGTCTGCCTCGAAGGCAGTGTATTGGCGGTCCTCTGGGCGGATAGGGAGCTGGTGGTACGCAAACTTCAAGTCAACTGTAGAGAAGACTCGATCCTGCGCAATCTGATTGACCATGTCAGATATGGGGGGGAGGGGGTACGCATCGAGCTGCGTGTACCGGTTGATGGTCTGGCTATAATCGATGACCATCCTGTGCTCCTCCCCAGTCTTGACGACCACCACTTGGGCTCTCCAGGGGCTGGTACTCGCCTCAATGATCCCCTCTCGCAGGAGTCGCTGGACCTCTGACCTGATGAAGGCCCTGTCCTGGGCACTGTAGCGTCTGCTTCTGGTAGCGACAGGCTTACAGTCCGGGGTGAGGTTTGCGAAGCGGGAGGGTGGGGCGATCTTAAGGGTCGCGAGGCACAGACGGTGGGGGGGGGAGTGGTATGTTGAACTTTAGGGTAAGGCTCTGGAGGTGGTGCTGGAAATCGAGCCCCAGTAATAGGGCAGCGCAGAGATGGGGGAGGATGTAGAGCCTAATGTTGGTGTACTCTACGCCTTGCACAGTGAGGGTCGCGACACAGTACCCCTGGATCTCCACTGCGTGGGATCCGGAAGCCAGGGAGATTTTCTGGGTCACGGTTGGATGGGGAGGGAGCAGCGCCTTACCGTATCTGGGTGTATGAAGCTGCCTATGCTCCCGGAGTCGAAAAGGCAGGCCGTCTCGAGCCCTTTGATCCGGACGGTCATTGTGGACGTCGCGAGGTTGTGCGGCCGGGACTGGTCCAGTGTGACGGAGGCGAGTGTCGGAAGACGGTCGGCGGACCGGTCGGCGGTAACAGCGGCCAGAGTATGGTCAGGCGAGCTGGGTTCGCGGGAGGCAGCGGAGGGGTCCCAAGATGGCGGCCCCCATGAGTCGCATGTGGCGGGCGAGGTGCGAGATGGCGTCCAAGATGGCGACCCTCGTAGGTCGCACGTGGCGGCTGAGATTAAAGATGGCGGTGCCCACGGGTCGCCCATGGCGGGTGGCATGGCAGCTGCTGGGCCTAGAAGATTATGGGGGGGGTCGGGCCTGGCAGGCTTTTGCGAAGTGGCCCTTCTTCCCACAGCCTTTACAAGTAGCGTTCCGTGCCTGGCAGCGTTGTCGTACACAAACACACACACGTACATAGCCACACACACAGACAGACAGGCACACACATAGATGCATGCATATACACACACACATACACAGACCCACGCAGCCACACAAATACACACATGCACACGCATGCAAATACACAGGTACACACAATTGTACAGATACACACAAATACAGAAATACACAAATACACATATATCGGCCTACACGCATGCAAACACACACAAATACACAGACACATGCACACACAAATACACAGACACGCAAATACACGAGCACAGATATGCGTGCAATGCAAATACTCAGAAATGCACAGATACACTCATACAGGCACACACAAATACACAGACGCAAATATAGGCACACATACAGATACACAAACACAAATACAGACACACACAAATGCACAGACATATACATACACAGTGTGGACACATACACAGATACACATGCATGCACACTCAAGTACACACTCATACAAATACACAAATACAGACACACGTACTGAAATACACAACACAAAGCAGACCCAAATAGCTATCCTGCGAGCGGAATTTTCCAGTCTTCCCACAGCTGGGATTTTCCTGTTCCACCGAAGATTAGTGGACTTTTTTGGCTGCCTCTCCAAATTTTCTGTTACCGCCCACAATCCCGGCCCTGCAGTTCTGGAAGCATCTGTGGTGAAAGAAAGAAACTGAGTTAACGTTTCGAGCCCGTATGACTGTTCTTCAACTCACCCTCGCTCTCTCTCTCTCTCTCTCCACAGATGCTGCCAGACCTTTTATGTATTTCCAGCATTTTCTGTTCCAGTTTCCCAGGATCCGCAAGCATTTTTTTTTTGTTTCGTGCTTGAATGTATCCCTGGAGGTTCCATCGCAAGATTCACACCCACGCTCCGGCCATTAGTCAGCCAATGAACCCATCCTTGTGACGCACAACCTCACATACACTCACTGGAAAGCAAAAAGGACTCATTGCCCGATGGAAGATGCTCTGCCGACAGCCAAACGGCCTCCCCTGCCCATCATTTTCAATATTTTTACAGCTTGGTAATCAAAATGTTGCAAAAACGTATGGATTTTTAAAAAGTCCTGACAACTTTTCTCCAGGTTCCCACTGTGGCTTCCTGGAGATTGGTCGTCAGTTCCTGGAGACACCAGGCCCAGCAGTGGAGGATGGACAAACCCTGAGCTCCAACTGTTCTCCTCTGGCCCTTGTTACCCCGGCCGCAAACAAGCCCCGTGCCCTTAGCTGGGAACGTTTCCCACCATGGGTCCAGTGGGTTGGACCCTCCGCCTATCCTGTATTTTTGTGTTGCAGTAGGGTTCTGAAACGCACCCTGGGTGCGATTTAAATGCCACGTTGTGCTCCGGCGAAGATCCATGCGGGTCGGTTAGATCGTGGGAGAGACCTAAATCAGAACTGCAGCAGGTGCTGAGTGGTTTACGATCTAACCAGCCCGCTCCCGTTGGCGGTATCTGGATCCGCCTAGACGTGGCACAAAGCTAATTGAGGCCAATTAAGGGTAATCGCCGTCTCAATAGCAAGATGGAAGCCCGATCTAATGGCCTCTCGTGATCTAACTGCCCCCTCAGTGCTGGCCCCTCAGGCCTCGATTAGTGCTGGTCCACACAAACGTGGACCAGGTATCACAGCACCTGTTGTGTCTACCAGGTCATTGGAGACCTCTGGCTTGTCAGAGGCAGGGCAGGATGTCACCCTGGCTCTCCTTCTGACACCTTGGCACTGCCAGGCTGGCATCTGCTACTGTGCCCGGGTGGCACTAAAAAGCCAACAGGAGCACTCCCAGGGTGGTGGTGCCAATAGAACATAGAACATAGAACAATACAGCGCAGTACAGGCCCTTCGGCCCACGATGTTGCACCGAAACAAAAGCCATCTAACCTACACTATGCCATTATCATCCACATGTTTATCCAATAAACTTTTAAATGCCCTCAATGTTGGCGAGTTCACTACTGTAGCAGGTAGGGCATTCCACGGCCTCACTACTCTTTGCGTAAAGAACCTACCTCTGACCTCTGTCCTATATCTATTACCCCTCAGTTTAAAGTTATGTCCCCTCGTGCCAGCCATATCCATCCGCGGGAGAAGGCTCTCACTGTCCACCCTATCCAACCCCCTGATCATTTTGTATGCCTCTATTAAGTCTCCTCTTAACCTTCTTCTCTCCAACGAAAACAACCTCAAGTCCATCAGCCTTTCCTCATAAGATTTTCCCTCCATACCAGGCAACATCCTGGTAAATCTCCTCTGCACCCGCTCCAAAGCCTCCACGTCCTTCCTATAATGCGGTGACCAGAACTGTACGCAATACTCCAAATGCGGCCGTACCAGAGTTCTGTACAGCTGCAACATGACCTCCCGACTCCGGAACTCAATCCCTCTACCAATAAAGGCCAACACTCCATAGGCCTTCTTCACAACCCTATCAACCTGGGTCGCAACTTTCAGGGATCTATGTACATGGACACCTAGATCCCTCTGCTCATCCACACTTTCAAGAACTTTACCATTAGCCAAATATTCCGCATTCCTGTTATTCCTTCCAAAGTGAATCACCTCACACTTCTCTACATTAAACTCCATTTGCCACCTCTCAGCCCAGCTCTGCAGCTTATCTATATCCCTCTGTAACCTGCTACATCCTTCCACACTATCGACAACACCACCGACTTTAGTATCGTCTGCAAATTTACTCACCCACCCTTCTGCGCCTTCCTCTAGGTCATTGATAAAAATGACAAACAGCAACGGCCCCAGAACAGATCCTTGTGGTACTCCACTTGTGACTGTACTCCATTTTGAACATTTCCCATCAACCACCACCCTCTGTCTTCTTTCAGCTAGCCAATTTCTGATCCACATCTCTAAATCACCCTCAATCCCCAGCCTCCGTATTTTTTGCAATAGCCTACCGTGGGGAACCTTATCAAACGCTTTGCTGAAATCCATATACACCACATCAACTGCTCTACCCTCGTCTACCTGTTCAGTCACCTTCTCAAAGAACTCAATAAGGTTTGTGAGGCATGACCTACCCTAAATGGTCAGAGACTGAGGGGAACCTGCCAATGAAAGGAGGGATGAGGCGGGGGTTATGAAGGGTGGAGTGGGGCAGTGAAGGGCGGGTATGACGCGGCCTCCGAAAGGTTAGGAGGTGACATGTGGGGGGTCCTGAAAGGAGGGGGGGGGGGCAAAAGGGGGTGTGGAAAGGCCTGAAAAGGGGTGCCCTCAGCGACCCATAGCGAGGTGTCCTCATTTGGGGGGTGTGGAGTAGTGCCAATGTGTGTGAGAAGCAACATTGCCTGTAGGTGGGGGTGTGGGGGACCCTTAGAGATCGGGGCACTATTAAAATTTGGAAGAAATGCTGGAAAATGGGATTGGTATCGTTACGTCGTTGTTTCTGAGCGGCGCTGATAGGTGGGCCGAAGGGCCTTTTCTATGCTGTATGACTTTATGACTCTAAAATGCCAGCCCGATCTCTGAGCCGTCGATCTGACAAGCGAGTTCAGCTCCCCAGTAAGGGAAAAAATTTGAAGTGTGGGCTTGACCGGGGAGAAACTCCCCAGGGCCCGAAAAAGTAACGAAGGCCGCGCTTCTCCGGAAACATTTCTGAGTATGGAAGCGAGCGGGAACAACTGCGAGCTTCCCGGCGCTCGAGCCTGGCAACGCTATTCAACGTTAATTAGTCCAATTAACGAGGCCCATGGGGCTTTACGCCGCGAATGAAGGGTCACCAGCCGATTCACCAGGACCGCACTCGCCAGCCCCACTCGCTAACAAGGTCAAGCAGCACTTAAACAGCACTTGCACAGCCAAACCCCTCAGCCATGGCACCGAGACAACCAGCCCCAGATTCAGGATTTTTGGGTTGTGGGGGTGAAACCCACGCAAACACGGGGAGAATGTGCAAACTCCACACGGACAGGGATCCAGAGCCGGGTTCGAACCTGGGACCTCGGCACCGTGAGGCTGCTGTGCTACCACTGCGCTACCGTTCTGCCCTGTTCCACCCACTGATGAGGCCGCGTCTCGCAGCCAGCGCCGGGAACAGGACGGTGCGGCTGTGCATGTGCTGCCGACAAGTGCGCTGGTGCCCTCCAGCCTCAGAACCCCCAGAGGATGCCCGCCAGGGACATCGAAGTCCATGGGACGAGGAAAGCAGTTGGCTGCCCCCACCTTTGATGTGCAGCCTGGGGTCACACCTAGACGTAGCGGTAGAGCAAGGAAGGCCAAGCACATAGAGGATCACTGAGGGCACTGGGGGTGGGGGGAAGGGGCGAGGGTCGGTGGAGGTAAGGAGTGGAGTTTGCGTTGGAATGGGAGAGGATTTTGAGGGAGGGTGAGGATAGTGGAGCAGCACTATTGGGATAGTGGGGCACTGGTGTACACTTGGATGAGGAACATTAAAATACTCTCAACACGGGGCAGCAAAGTGGCGCAGTGGTTAGCACTGCTGTCTCACGGCGCCGAGGTCCCAGGTTCGATCCCGGCTCTGGGTCAGTGTCCGTGTGGAGTTTGCACATTCTCCCCGTGTCTGCGTGGGTTTCGCCCCCACACCCCAAAGATGTGCAGGGTAGGTGGATTGGCCACGACAAATTGCCCCTTAATTGGAAAAAAATGAATTGGGTGCTCTAAATTTATTTTTAAAAATTACCCTCAAAACAAACAGTATGACGCCTCTGCCTCTTTATTCCGCGATGCGGGCCGACTACCAATCCCATGCCCCATCCCCCCAGACATGCCCGCCTGCCCGATGAACTGGCCCATCTCCTGGGTGATTGAAGGTTGGTCTGTGGTGCTGCCACCGCAGTGTTCAAGCACAGTGTCCATGCATCAAGGTGTGATTGGGATGCTGGGCAATGAGCCCCACATGCTACATGGCTGCCCGCCCACGGGGATCCACTTGGGATGTGTGAAGTGCGCACTTAACCACGATTGCCAATTCCCTATTAGCAATGACCTGCAACCACAAGGCCAGAGGCCTCCGCGGTCAGTAGGCGGTATGGGTGGTTTGGGGGGGCAGACAGGCAGGGGCTAGAGTTGCCGCCGGTAAGGCAACACGCAGTTCAGGGGTTGGCATGGCAGATGCCTACCCCCCCTACCCCTACTGCCCACAGGGCCCGCTCCCCCTCAGCCCTGATACCCCCAGCCCCCAATGGCTGCAGCCCCCCCCCAACCAGGGCTGAACGCCCTGATTGCCCCCCCTCTTCCTCCGAGAACAGTGGCAGCATGCCCAGTACCCCGGGCTCATGGTCTGTGAGCGAAGATGGCTGTACACACTCATTGGCTCCCTGCAGTAGTCCATCCGCCAGGTTCACATTTTTATAAAGGAGTTCTAATTGGCGCTAGCGTGACCACTTGCTGGGGGGTGGAACTGAATCACTGGAGGCCTTTGGATATGGGGTGGCTCCCGCTAATAGTATGAAAATAGGGCTTAAGTGGTGATAATTGGTTTCTCGCCACACTATGGCGAGATCTCGATTTTGCCTACGTGAGCGGGCCGGTTGCCTAGTAAATGGTTTGGCCCGGCACGGTTCTCGTTTTCCGCCTCTCCTGCTATCCACCGGCCATGTTTCACTCAAACGAGTGGGCAACGAGGCCGGAGAATCGTGCCCTAAGTGTGATTAGATAGCTGTGAGGAACTCGGCGAAAGAGCCGGGGAGAAACTCCCAGCCAAACCTGCCTGGGGCTGGTTTAGCACAGTGGGCTAAACAGCTGGCTTGTCATGCAGAACAAGGCCAGCAGCGCGGGTTCAATTCCCGTTCCAGCCTCCCCGATCAGGCGGCGGAATGTGGCGACTAGGGGCTTTTCACAGTAACTTCATTGAAGCCTACAATTTATTTCTGAAATGCCACTTAGAAACTTTTCAGTTAGATCCACCCCCTTTCTCTCTCTCCCTTTCTCATTGCGCTGGGGTATTCGAGGCACAAATCCTAACCCCACCTCCCCCAAATGCTGCCTTCTCCCTCTGACGCCCAATCGCTTCCCGGGGCTGAGGTGAGGTTCTTGAGTGAGGAAGCTGGTGGTGGCCTTGTGAAACCAGCAGATTCGGGATGGGGCTGTGGGCCGTAGCAGGGGTGGCGTAGGCGCTGCTTTTCTTATGTCAGAGAAGAAAATGTATTGCTAAATGTTCAGATCAGTCAGTGAATGTCACGTTCTGCCTGCACGGTGACCTCTTCTGCCCTCTGGTTCGCAGACGCCCACAGGGAGCTCCATTACGTCCGGTAGGAGCACACCCAGAGACACATTTGTGGGTGAGTGAACCGCCTGTAGAGACAGAGTCGGAAAGGAGGAGGGCGGGGTGGGCGGGGAGGGGGGGGTGGGGCTCCTGGGAGGGAGAGGGAGAGTGGCTGCGGTAGGAGAGAGGAGTTAGACTGGTTGTCATTCCCTGTGAGTGAGAGTGCGGGAGGAGGGGGGGGGAGTTCACTGGTGGTCATTCACTGGGGGATGGGAAGAGGAGGCAATCTGTGGATCATTCCTTGGGGTGGGGGGGCATTGCGAGACAGATTGGTGTCATTCTCTGAGGGAGAGGGAGACAGACTGGGGATCATTCCCTGAGGGAGACAGACTGGCGGTCATTCCCTGAGGGAGGGAGACTGGGGATCATTCCCTGAGGGAGAGGGAGACAGACTGGGATCATTCCCTGAGGGAGAGGGAGACAGACTGAGATCATTCCCTGAGGGAGAGGAGACAGACTGGGATCATTCCCTGAGGGAGAGGGAGGCAGACTGGATCATTCCCTGACGGAGAGGAGACAGACTGGGATCATTCCCTGAGGGAGAGGAGACAGACTGGGGGTCATTCCCTGAGGGAGAGGGAGACAGACTGGGGGTCATTCCCTGAGGGAGAGGGAGACAGACTGGGATCATTCTCTGAGGGAAGGCACACAGACCTGGGGTGAAATTCTCCGGTATCGATGCGATGTCCGCCGACTGGCGCCCAAAACGGCGCAAATCAGTCGGGCATCGCGCCGCCCCAAAGGTGTGGAATGCTCCGCATCTTTGGGGGCCGAGCCCCAACCTTGAGTGGCTCGGCCGGCGCCGGACAAATTTCCGCCCCGCCAGCTGGCGGAAAAGGCCTTTGGTACCCTGCCAGCTGGCGCGGAAATGACATCTCCGGGCTGACGGCATTCCCGTGCATGCGCAGTGGAGGGAGTCTCTTCTGCCTCCGCCATGGTGTAGACCGTGGCGAAGGCGGAAGGGAAAGAGTGCCCCCACGGCACAGCCCCGCCAGCGGATCGGTGGGCCCCGATCGCTGGCCAGGCCACCGTGGGGGCACCCCCCCCAGGGCCAGATCGCCCCGCGCCCCCCCCCCAGGACCCCGGAGCCCGCCCGTGCCGCCTTGTCCCGCCGGTAAGAGAGGTGGTTTAATCTACGCCGGCGGGACTTCGGCCCATCCGGGGCAATTCCCGCCCCCGCCGAATATCCGGTGCCGGAGAATTCGGCAACCGGCGGGGGCGGGATTCACGCCAGCCCTCGGCGATTCTCCGACCCGGCGGGGGGGTCGGAGAATCTTGCCCCTGGAGTTAATCCCTGAGGAAGGGGTAGAGAGACTGGGGGTCATTCGGGAGAAGGGAAACAGACTCGACAGGAGCGAGTGAGGGGAAGTATATACAGTGTAGTAAGAGTGCATGAATTTATAACAAAAACAGGAAGTTCTGGAAAAAAACTGGGAGGTGAGGGGGGAGTACCTGAAGTTACATTTGTGGGAATGATAATTCATCTTTTTGGTTTAGGCTCGCCTTCAATAGGATCTGGAGACAGCTTCTCCTACAGGTGAGGGCTTGCAGGCTCTGTTTTTTACTCTCTTTGTCTCTCTCTCTGTGCTCTGCTCCCCCTGCCACTGTGCCCCACTGTCTCTCTCTCTCTCGCTGTCTCTTTCTCGCTCACTGTCTCCCCCTGCCACTGTGCCCCACTGTCTCTCTCTCGCTGTCTCTTTCTCGCTCACTGTCTCCCCCTATATATATGTCTCTTGATGTCTGACTCTATTGCTGCGCCTCTAATTCTTTCCCTGTCTATTCCCCTGTGTCTCTTTCTCTCTCTGTCTCTTTCTCTCTTTATCTCTCTAGATCTCTGGCGTTCTATCTCTCTCTCTCTCTCTATCCCTTTCTTTTTTTAAATAAATTTAGAGTACCCAATATTTTTTTCCAATAAAGGGGCAATTTAGCGTGGCCATTCTGTCTATCCTGCATATCTTTTTTGGGTTGTGGGGGGGAAACCCACGCAGACACGGGGAGAATGTGCAAACTCCACACGGACAGTGACCCAGAGCTGGGATCGAACCCGGGTCCTTAGCGCCGTGAGGCAACACTGCTAACCCACTGTGCTACTGTGCCGCCCCTCTATCCCTTTCTTATCGCTCCCTCTCTCTCTATCCTTCTCTATATCCCTCTGTCTCTCTCTCTCTCTCTCTCTCTCTGCCCCTCTATCTTTATATCTCTCTATACCTCTCTCATGCCATCTCTCCTTCTGTCTTAAGGGTTGTACGGTAGAACCTGCACTACAGGTTCATCTGGGCCCCTGCAAGCTAGCTCCGCCCAGGAGCCGGGTTATAAATATGCGTGGCCTTCAGCTCGCAGCCATTTTGTCAGCTGCTGTGGGAGGCCACACTTCAGATACTAATAAAGCCTCAGTTTGAATTCAACTTTGTCTCCAACCAAATTGATCGTGCCCCAATTTATTAGGATCTGATTCAGAAGATGGATCTCCGGATTAAACCAGATCGACAGCAGCTGGATCCACACACAAACGACGCCAAAAAGGATTTTCAGCACTGGCTAGCTTGTTTTGAAGCGTATATCAACGCGGCGCCGACCCCTGTTCCAGAGGCCCAGAAGATTCAAATCTTGTACTCCAGACTCAGCTCTAAAATCTTCCCGCTGATCCAAGATGCGCCCAATTACGCTGATGCTATGACTCGACTCAAAGAGAGTTATGAGCAGAAGACGAACACGCTCTTCGCCAGACACGCGCTCGCAACGCGTACTCAACTACCGGGTGAGTCAATCGAGGACTTCTGGAGGGCCCTGATCCCACTAGTTCGGGACTGTGACTGCCAGGGCGTTACAGCTAAGGAGCACTCAGATCTCCTTATGACGGACGCTTTTGTAACTGGGATTGGCTCCAATGTTATCAGGCAGCGGCTCCTAGGAGGGACCAGCGCGACCTCGCAGAGACTAAAACACTAGCGCTTTCCATGACGGTCGCCCTGCGAAATGTACAGTCCTACGCCCCCAACCACGCGGCCCACTCCTCCTACGCTTCATGGGCCCCAGAGGCAGCCGCCCCAGCGGGGGCGCTACCCACCCAATACGCCTGCGCTACGCGCCAGCCAGTGATCTCCGAGGGGCCCCGATGCTATTTTTGCGGCCAACAAAGACACCCTCGCCAACGCTGCCCGGCCCGCGCTGCCCTTTGTAAGGCCTGCGGGAAGAAGGGCCACTATGCAGCGGTGTGCCAGGCCCGCTCAGCGGTTGCCGCCACCCCCCCCCCACCCCCCCCGGTCACGGACAATGGGCGCCACTATCCTCCCCTCCCCAGGCCATGTGCGAGCAATGGGCGCCGCCAACTTCTCCCCCACACAACACATGCGTTTCATGGGCGCCGCCATCTTGCTCCACCCCTGCAACATGCGTTCCATGGGCGCCGCCATTTTGTGACCTCCGGGTGCCGCCATCTTGTCCATCCTGCCGCAGCACATGGAGACCAAGGGCATTTCAGGACCCCGACGCAGCGGCCGCCTCACTACCCAACGATCAACCACGACTCGCAACCATGGTAATCGACCAGTCCAGACCAGGCACTCTGACCAACGCATCCACCAGCGTGAAAGTCAACGGCCATGTGACCTCCTGCCTACTGGACTCCGGGAGCACCGAGAGCTTTGTACATCCAAATACGGTAAGGCGCTGCTCCCTTAAGGTACACCCTACCAATCAAAGTATCTCCCTGGCCTCCGGATCCCATCGCGTAGGGATCCGGGGGTACTGCATGGTCACGCTCACAGTCCAAGGCGGAGAGTTCCACGGTTTTCGCCACTACGTCCTCCCTAACCTCTGCGCTGCACTCACCCTTGGCCTGGATTTTCAGTGCAACCTCCAGAGCCTGACCCTTAAATTCGGCGGACCCTTACCACCCCTCACTGTGTGCGGCCTTGCGACCCTAAAGGTCGATCCTCCTTCCCTCTTTGCCAATCTAACTCCAGATTGCAAACCCATCGCCACCAGAAGCAGACGGTACAGCACCCAGGATAAGGCCTTCATCAGGTCCGAGGTCCATCGGTTGCTTCAGGAGGGAGTCATCGAGGCCAGCAACAGCCCCTGGAGAGCAAAAGTGGTAGTCTGGGGAGAAAAATCGAATGGTCGTGGACTACAGCCAGACCATCAACAGGTACACGCAGCTCGACACGTACCCCCTCCCACGCATATCTGACATGGTTAACCAGATTGCACAGTACCGGGTCTTCTCAACGGTGGACCTGAAATCCACTTACCACCAGCTCCCCATCCGTAAATCAGACCGGCCATACACCGCCTTAGAGGCAGACGGCCGGCTATATCACTTCCTTAGGGTCCCCTTCGGTGTCACCAATGGGGTTTCGGTCTTCCAAAGGGAGATGGACCGAATGGTCGACCGGTACGGCTTGCGGGCCACGTTTCCTTACCTAGACAATGTGACCATTTACGGCCATGATCAGCAGGACCACGACGCCAACCTCGCTAAATTTCTCCGCACCCTCACTCTCCTCAACCTCACGTATAACAAGGAGAAGTGTGTGTTCCGTACAAACCGCTTAGCCATCCTCGGTTACGTGGTCCAGAAGGGTGTTCTGGGGCCCGATCCTGACCGCATATGCCCCCTCATGGAGTATCCCCTCCCCCACTGCCCCAAGGCCCTCAAACGCTGCCCGGGGTTCTTGTATTCCGCTCAGTGGGTCCCAAACTATGCGGACAAGGCCCGCACACTCATACAGTCCACTCATTTCCCCCTGACAGCAGAGGCCCAACAGGCCTTCGCCCGGATCAGAGCTGATATTGCCAAAGCTGGAATGCACGCTGTAGACAAAACACTTCCTTTCCAAGTAGAAAGCGACGCATCTGACGTCGCCCTTGCCGCCACCCTCAACCAGGCAGGCAGGCCCGTGACATTCTTTTCCTGCACCCTCCATGCCTCTGAAATTCGGCACTTGTCCGCTGAAAAGGAGGCCCAGGCTATCGTTGACGCAGTGCGACATTGGAGGCATTACCTGGTCGGCAGGAGATTTACTTTCCTCACTGACCAACTGTCGGTAGCCTTCATGTTCAACAACACACAGCAGGGCAAGATCAAAAATGACAAAATCTTGCGGTGGAGAATCGAGCTCTCCACCTATAACTACGAGATTAAGTATCGCCCTGGCAAACTCAACGAGCCCCCAGACGCACTATCCCGAGGTACATGTGCCAGCGCACAGGTAGACCGACTCCGGACCCTGCACGACAGCCACTGTCACCCAGGGATCACTCGGTTGTACCACTTCATTAAGGCACAAAATATGCCCTACTCCGTCGAGGAAGTAAGGACGATCACCAAGGACTGCCAGGTCTGTGCGGTGTGCAAACCGCACTTCTACCGGACGGACCGCGCGCACCTGGTGAAGGCCTCCCGCCCCTTTGAACGCCTCAGCGTGGATTTCAAAGGCCCCCTCCCCTCCTCCGACCGACACACGTATTTCCTCAGTGTGATTGGTGAATACCCCCGGTTTCCCTTCGCCATCCCATGCCCCGACATGACGTCTGCCACCGTCATTAAAGCCCTTAATTCTATCTTCACTCTGTTCAACTTCCCCGCCTACATCCACAGTGCCAGGGGATCCTCATTCATGAGTGATGAGCTACGCCAGTTCCTGCTCAGCAGGGGTATCGCCTCCAGCAGAACGACAAGCTACAACCCCCGGGGAAATGGGACAGGTAGAAAGGGAGAATGGGACGGTATGGAGGGCCGTCCAGCTGGCCCTACGGTCCAGAACTCTCCCGGCCTCCCGCTGGCAATAGGTCCTCCCTGATGCACTACATTCCATTCGCTCATCACTGCTACTAACAGTACACCGCATGAACGTCTTTTTGCCTTCCCCAGGAAGTCCACATCCGGGGTATCACTCCCAATTTGGCTCACAGCTCCGGGAACCGTGCTTCTCCGTAAACATGTGCGGCTCCACAAGGCGGACCCGTTGGTGGAAAGGGTGCACCTGCTCCACGCAAACCCACAGTACGCCTACGTGGCGTTCCCCGACGGCCGCCAGGATACCGTCTCCCTCAGGGACCTGGCACCAGCAGGTTCCGCCCCCGGCACCACCCTCCCCTCCCCCGCCGCCCCCATCACCCCCCCTAGGACTGTCCATCCTCCCTCTGCCCGCCCCAGTTGATGAAGAGGATTTTGGCACTCTCCCGGAGTCAACTTCGACCACGACAGCACCAACATCGCCGGCTCCACTTCGTCGATCCCAGAGGACGATCAAGGCGCCGGACCGGCTGAACCTATGACTGACCCACCGGATGACCAGAGACATTTTTTTTTTCACTGTTCTGTAAATATTAAAGATTGCGAATTGTGACTTCCGGTTGCGGCTATGCCTAGGTAGGTCGCACGTTCGGCAGCTCCCGCCGAGAACGGACTTTTGGGCTCTCTAGAGGAGCCCCAACGGCAATTGTTTGACGGCTTCCAGTGTGGGAAGGTGACAGCAAGGTCCCCCCCCCGGCAGTATATGGATTGGACCAGGAGTGGAGCGATGAAAAAAGTGGTCTTGGAGCAGCGAAAAGTGAGAGGGAGGAAAAACAAGATGGCGGCGGGTGGAGACCAAGCAGCATGGGCGCAGTAGTCACAGGAGCAGCAGGGGTGTCTTAGGCGCTGCTTTGAGGAGCTGAAGACCGAAATGCTGGCGCCAATGAAGGCGGCGATTGAGAAGCTAGTGGAGACCCAGAAGGCCCAAGGGACGGCGATTCGAGAGGTGCGGCAAAGAGCCTCGCAGAACGAGGACAAAATCTTGGGCCTGGCAGTGAAGGTGGAGGCGCACGAGGCGCTGCACAAGAGGTGGGCGGAAAGATTTGAGGACCTGGAGAATAGGTCGAGGAGGAAGAATCTTCGGATTCTGGGTCTCCCTGAGGGAGTGGAGGGGCCCGATGTCAGGGCATATGTGAGCACGATGCTCAATTCGCTGATGGGCGCGGGAGCCTTCCCGAGGCCTCTGGAGCTAGAGGGGGCTCACCAGGTCCTAGCAAGGAGACCCAGGGCCAACGAGCCGCCAAGGGCTGTAGTGGTGAGGTTTCACCGCTTTATGGACAGAGAGTGTGTCCTGAGATGGGCCAAGAAAGAGCGGAGCAGTAGGTGGGGAGAATACGGAGATCGAATCTTCCAGGACTGGAGTGCAGAGGTGGCTAAGAAAAGAGCTGGGGCGGGATTCTCCGCAATCGGCGCGATGTCCGCCGACCGGCACCAAAAACGCGCGAATCAGTCCGGCATCGCGCCGCCCCAAATGTGCGGAATCCTCCGCATCTTGAGGGGCCGAGCCCTAACCTTGAGGGGCTAGGCCCGCGCCGGACTGATTTCTGCCCCGCCAGCTGGCGCGAAACTGACTTTGCCGTGCGGCGCATACGCGGGAGCATCAGTGGCCGCTCACGGCATACCCCGCGCATGCGCAGTGGAGGGGGTCTCTTCCGCCTCCGCCATAGTGGAGACCATGGCGAAGGCGGAAGGAAAAGAGTGCCCCCACAGCACAGGCCCCGCCCGCGGATCGGTGGCCCCTCGATCGTGGGCCAGGCCACCGTGGGGGCACCCCCCCGGGGCCAGATCGCCCCGCGCCCCCCCCCCCCCCCCCCCCCCCCCCCCCAGGACCCCGGAGCCTGCCCGCGCCGCCTTGTCCCGCCGTTAAGAGTGGTGGTTTGATTCTCGCCGGCGGGACAGGCATTCCAGCAGCGGGACTTCGGCCCATCGCGGCCGGAGAATCGCCGGGGGGGGGGCCCGCCATCCGGCGCGGCGCGATTCCCACCCCCGCCGAATATCCGGTACCGGAGAATTCGGCAACCGTTGGGGGACGGCATTCACGCCAGCCTCCGGCGATTCTCCGACCCAGCGGGGGGGGGTCGGAGAATCCCGCCCTTGTTTTTAATCGGGCCAAGGCGGTGCTCCATCGCAAGGGGGTGAAGTTCGGTATGCTGCAGCCAGCGCGACTGTGGGTCACGTTCCAGGATCGACACCACTACTTCAAAACGCCTGATGAGGCATGGAGCTTCATACGGACTGAAAAGTTGGACTCAGATTGAGGGTTTGTTGTGGGGGGGATGTTTGCTGTGTTTGCTACGTTTGGGGAATGTTCTTTTTGTTAGGGTGCTGGGTGGGGATGGGTGAAGGGACTTGATGGGGAGACTGTGGGAGAGTGTGTGCGTCGGTACTGGAGGGGCAGACCCCCACGAGGGAAGAGGGGGAGTGGAGGCCCCGGGGAGGGGAATTGGGGTAAGGCCGCAAAAGGAGCTGCGCCAGAGGGGGCGGGGCCGGCTCAGGAAAGCGCGGGCTTTTTCCCGCGCTAGAGAGGACGGGGGGGTGGGGAGGGGGGGGGGGGGGGGGGGGGGGGGGGGGGGGGGGGGGAGGGGGGGAGAGATGGGTGGTGCTGGAGGGGGGCGCATGCTGACTGCCAGGGAGGGGGGGGATTCTCACACTGGAGGGGGTCGATGGAATGGCGGGAGAGGCCGTGGTCAGCAGGAGTCAGCTGACATACGGTGAGTGTTATGGGAGGGGAGCAAAAGGGCTAGATGTGGATCTAGCGGGGAGGGGTAAAGGGGGGGGGGAATAGGGGTTGCTGCTGCATTGGCCAAAGGGGAGCTGGAAGTAGGAGAGGTGGTCGGGGCGGGGATCTGCCGTCTGGGGTACTGGAGGGTGCGGGAGGCACGTGACTGGCCTAGAAAAGAAGATGGCTAGCCGGCGGGGGGTGGGTGCGAGCAGCCCCTCAATCCGGCTGATAACTTGGAATGTGAGGGGCCTGAACGGGCCGGTCAAGGGGGCCTGGGTGTTCGCGGCACTTAAAGGGACTGAAGGCAGACGTGGTTATGCTTCAGGAGACGCATTTGAAGGTGGCAGATCAGGTTAGGCTGAGAAAGGGATGGGTAGGACAGGTGTTCCATTCGGGACTGGATGCGAAGAACAGAGGGGTTGCAATACTAGTAGGGAAGCGGGTGTCGTTTGAGGCCATGAATATTGTAGTGGATAGTGGAGGTCGATATGTGATGGTGAGCGGTAGGCTGCAGGGGGTGCGGGTGGTACTGGTGAAAGTATATGCTCCGAATTGGGATGATGCCGGATTTATGAAGCGCATGCTGGGTCGGATTCCGGACCTGGAGGTAGGAAGCTTGATAATGGGGGGGATTTCAACACGGTGCTGGACCCAGCATTGGATCGCTCTAGGTCCAGGACGGGTAAGAGGCCGGCTGCGGCCAAGGTGCTGAGGGGATTTATGGACCAGATGGGAGGAGTGGACCCATGGAGGTTTGTCAGGGCCCCAGGCCAGGGAATTTTCATTCTTTTCCCACGTCCATAGAGCCTATTCCCGGATAGATTTTTTTGTTCTGAGCAGGGCGCGAATCCCGAAAGTGGAGGGAACGGAGTATTCGGCCATAGCCATCTCAGACCACGCCCCGCACTGGGTGGAACTGGAGTTGGGGGAGGAGAGGGACCAGCACCCGTTGTGGCGCCTGGATGTGGGACTGTTGGCGGATGAGGAGGTGTGTGGGCGGGTGCGGGGGTGCATTGAAAGATATTTGGAGGCCAACGACAACGGGGAGGTGCGGGTGGGGGTAGTCTGGGAGGCGTTGAAGGCGGTGGTTAGGGGAGAGCTAATCTCCATTAGGGCCCATAGGGAGAAGAGAGGGGAGGGAGAGGGAGAGGTTGATGGGGAGATTTTAAGGGTGGACAGGAGCTATGCAAAGGCCCCCCAAGGAGGGGCTACTCAGGGAGCGACGGAATCTCCAGACGGAGTTCGACCTGTTGACCACAGGCAAAGCAGAGGCACAGTGGAGGAAAGCGCAGGGGGCGATGTATGAGTAATGGGGAGAAGGCGAGTCGGATGCTGGCACACCAGCTTCGTAAGAGGGAGGCAGCGAGGGAGATAGGTGGAATTAAGGATAGAGGGGGGGAATACGGCGCGGAGTGCGGTGAGAATAAATG